>NW_019385998.1:35285-128430 GCF_000671375.1 Centruroides sculpturatus | reverse complement strand
TTTGTTTTAACGAATATACAATGTCGCGGCTCGGTAAATACGTCTAAACTGAAATGAAAATCAGTCTAGCATAGGGAAAATCGGGGAATTACACCGCGAAATGGCAAATTGCGCAGCGGCATTATTATGAATCGGCGTAAACCGAGGGCTACCTGTATTGCACTCACTTTTTCTGTATTTCAACTCACTTTTTCAGAAGGGAAATGGCACTCCCAGGCCTGCATATGTTAAACTTAATAAATTGTTCGTCATTTGTTTTCTAACTAATTCGTTTTAAGGCCACGGAAATTTCCAAAATTTACAACTTTTTGGTCACTGTCATTGAACTGGAAAAATTTCTCTTTATTACATCTAATATTACGAAATCAGTCCCCACTGCACTCGTCTAGAGATTGGTTCGGTTAAGCTTTTGTTTAAGTAAAATTTCAGCTCTTTCGTCAGGATTTTATTTATGTCTCAATCTAATTTCCCAATCTAATTTCCCAATCTCTTAATTATTTAACTACTTCTTAAGTACAAATAAGTCGAAACCGGTTACTTTGTACTCGAATATTTGTAGTCTCGGGAAAAAAGTGGAAAGACAAATTTTTATGACAACGGATACATAAATCGTAAATTTAAGGAAATTAAATTCTAGAGCTTTTTCTATACCTCTTGCATCTCTCTCGATAATTAAATTTAGTTGTAAATGATGCTACCAAAGTAACGGTTAATTTTTTAACATTGTACAAGAATTGTACACGTTTTTTTGTGCATCCCCTTATAGATGGGACATATGAAATCGTAATATCACTGGTTTAACATTGAAATTCCTAAGTAATATAAGATGGGAGAGCAGAATAAAAATATCAAATATTTTAATGGATTTTTCAAAACTGTCAGCTATACAGAACTATCATAGAAACATACCATAAACTCCTATAGGTTGGGTTAAGTTATAAATCTACTTGTGATTCACATAATGGGGCGAGGGCAGCCAAATATCTAGCAGGCAGGCAGCTAACAGCCCAGAACCGGTCCTGGATAGAATCATTGGAAGCATTATACGATATTTTGGTATGTAGCTTCCAGTGACTAAACCGCATGAGGTTGATGCTCTGTAAAGCATATGTGCAAATGCATATAATCTGGCTGCTTGGAAGCTGTCCCATATTCGACAATACAGCGCTTCCATTCTGCTACTGATATTTGAATATACAATAGCAATCTTATCGTTTTTTTCACATTTAGTATAAAAATTTGTAATAAGGTACATAATGCGGTTATAATAAAATTAATTTTCATTAATTCAAAGTATGTTAAAATATAAAAATAATTGCGCAATATGTCTTTATAGTTTAGAAAATACAAGGGAAGTGGCGCTTCCACCACTTCAAAGGACAGCATGCCACTGCTCATGTATCTCTTGGAGAAAAATTGATTGTCATCTTTTTGAAACTATTTAAGGGCTATATGACAAATATTTAAATTTAAAAAATTTCTTGTGGCCACAGTCAATTAGAAAGAAAAAAAAATCAACTTGTTTCATAAACATTTAGTTGGTCTGTTTGTTTATAATTTTATGAATGATGCCTTTTTATAAACATTGAAATTTTCTGTGCACAAGACTGTATAACTAGCAAAATTTCTTGTTTCTTTCATAATATTGTACTGGGTGATTGTAATTAAAGCATATTTATTCAATGCTGTTTAGAGGGAGTCGAAATTTGATATGATGACATTTCAGGACATGAAGACACATTTAGAATTGTTTTTTCATTTTTACAAAAGTGATCATTATAGGACTAGTGGTACTGTAGGCAGTGCCAAAGTTCTTTAGCACAATTTCTAAAGGCATCAGAATCTCTGCACTTGTAGCTTTACCATTGTTTTTATAAAATAGTTTCACAACATCAGCCACAATGGTAATGACCTCGTTGGAGGCATTTATTTACTGTAATATGCATTGATTTCTATATGTCATGGACAGTTTTATACCTGAAAATTATGTAAACAATGCATATGCATTTGATACATTTTATTTTGGTGCTCTCAGCATGATAAGTTCCATGGTAGTGAATTTTAGTAGTAATTTTTTTAATGGAAATTCTTTCTGCATGTTCTGAAATGTCATCTTATTTAGTGGTCAAAATGCAACCAAAGTTAATAACTCTCCAGATAACATTGAATAGAGACACTATGTATGTTTTGATTTTTACTAGTATAAAAAGTTTCCAAAAAATAAACTTATACGAATAAAAATATGTATTTGATGAACATCAATTTCTAACATTGTAATTCTTAAGAGGTCACAATTATTCCCATCTTTGGATACACTGATGCTATTACTACATCTGAAATGAGAAATTTATCTAATTGATAATAAATTTGTGTGCAGAACCCCATACACAAGATATTTAATTAATATTAAATTACATTTTAATCATACATATTTAAATGAATTATACAAAGCAAATGTTAATACATAGTTTTAAATTTTATTTAAAGTTAATCTGATTAAAAAGTCTATCCTTGATTACTTGAGACATAAGACCATGAATGGCCTCTATGGTTGTCTTGCAACTGTCTTTTGTAGCTTTGGCCAATTTGTCTTCACTTCTCTTCTCATGGGGATCAATTCCCAAGACGAATCCACCCCGTCCAAGCTGTGATTCGGATTGCTCCAATTTATCCGAGAGATCAAACACTTGGCCAGTAGTATAGTCAGCATTCTGGTAATAAAAGATTAAAAATTAGTTCAGTCATATAAGTCACTAGTAGAATGTGAGAGTCTGGCCACTTCTGGTGGACAGAATCAAATCACAGAGCAACTATTTTCAGTGGGATCCCTCACTAAAAAAAATCTTGATCAAATTTCATTTCCATAAAGTTCTGGTTTGAATCAATTGGACAAGTATATGCTGTACATATTGTAATTCTAAAGTTGTGAAAATTCATTATACAAGGTCTGTTCAAAAAGTATCGGACCTTTGGTCAGCAAAAATAAATTTATTGACTTTGAGGTACAAAACCCTAATCCCCTTCAAAGTAGTCTCCTTGGTAATGTATACACTTCTCCCAGCGTTCCTGCCATTGCTGGAAACACTGCTGGAACGCATCTTTTGGAATGGCCTTCAGCTGGTCCGTCGGATTCCGCATGATGTCTTCTCTCGACTAAATTCGGGTTCCTTTTAGCAACATTTTCAGCTTGGGAAATAGCCAAAGGTCACACGGAGCCATGTGGAGCAAGTACTGAGCGTGACAAACCACAGGAGTATTGTGTTTGGCAACGAAAGCCCGAATCAGATGCGCAGAATGGGCAGATGCGTTATCACGATGGAGCTACCAAGTTTTGATCGACTACAGATCCGGTTGTTTGCGTCACACTGTATCGAAAGACGACGAAGGACCTCTTGGTAGTACTCCTTTGCAATGGTTTGGCCTTGTGGTGCGTACTCATGACACACCACCCCACGAGAGTCGAAAAAACTGTCAACATGATTTTTGATATTGCTGCGGACCTGCCGCGCTTTTTTTGGCCTCGAGGATCATCCCCGAAAGCCTGCTGAATCTTGTGAATGGTTTACACTCGGGTATCGCCAAGGTTTTTGGCAAAATTTGATGTAATATCGCTGCTCACGTTGTTCAGTCATTTTCCAGCTTAGTGGAATCCGACGAGAGCGCACTACATGACCTCACTCATAGGCCGATTGCCAACGACTGACGCTTCCTGCAGGCGGGAAAAAATTCAGGGCTGTGCATGACTGTCCCCTCCACAACTCCACCGAAGGAGGCCTCTCATGCATCATTGGTTTACGCGGAAAAAAAAGGTCCGATACTTTTTGAACAGACCTTGTAATACACACAGAAGTAATTTAAAGATATTTACCGTGAGAAGACTAGATGAGCTAAGAGTATTAACCCAATATTTATTCCACAGAGAATCCAAGAGTCTGCAATCCAAAATTGACTTGAAATATGAAACTTCTAATGCATAATACTGTTTACAGTGTACACCAAAATCTTCAATTTTATTGAGTGGAATAGTCTGATATTCAGATGGTCCTTCATCTGGAGGTTTATAACCCTGTAAATTTTAAAGAATATAATTAAATTAGCTGTTACCGGTGACTTCACCCGCGGAGGTTTTGCAAGCAAACCCCATTTATATTCAGTATTTCAACAACTATAGCAATTGTTATAAAACACTGCTGAGAATAATGAGAATTGCTGCGAATGAAATGAACTATTTTCAATTTGATCAATTTTCTGGAATGTTTACAATCGTTCTATAATCGAACCAATATGCAATAACAAATTCGAATTTCAAACGGTTCGAACATTTGGTTAAAAAATCAAAATATATAAAAATATTTATAACAAACAATGTCTGAAATGTTATAATACACCTAAGTACTTAATGAAGACTAAATGTAATTGAAAACAAAAAATTGCATCTAAAATAGTACAGTAGAAGCTGTTCTTCTGGTTAAGCCTTAATGCTCTCCCTCTTCCCCCGCTTGGGAAATTCAAAAAATTCCTTCTTAGTGTGTGTTTCCATGATGTACCCTGTGTACCAAATTTCACCTCTTTAGATTCAGCGGTTTGCTCTGGACGATAATGAATCAGTGACTCAGGACAAGTAATTTTATATATTTAGATAGTTTATTTTTGATAAATTGACTGGTATCGATTGATGAAAAAATAAATTAATAATAGTTATGTATCTGCTATACAAAAACTGAAAAAAATGGGTGGTCTCTGTTGGTGTATTGAGTGTGAGAAAAGCGTAACGGCAAACCTAAGAATTGCCAGAGTTCTTGTGTGAGGCTTTTTTTTTTTTTTACACAATTTAGTATGCCCCGATGCCTGCATCGGGCCTTTCGACTGGTTGTAAATAAATAGTAAATTCTATTACAAATTCATTTTACTTCTGATATGTAGCGTCTTTGTAATCCAAACGAGAATTTTGGTAGATGATCACGCAGCAATTAGTTAGAAAAACTTAACAGTTTATTTTAACGGTTAAATTAAACACATGGCAAAAACAATACTGGAAAAATAGGTTTAATACGAAATATAAATTAAACAAAAAGTACAAAACCTTCCCATATATCAAAAACATTTTCAAGGGCTGTAATAAGATCCTAAACAAAGACATTATCAGTTTGGCACCATCTTTGAACAACAAAATATCTCATAGTATCCATTATATACATTAATAAACAACATAACAAGAAACCTCACATTCTAAAATCTGTTGGAACTGTTTACAAACTTGAATGCAACTGTCAAAATCTGAAAACTTACATCGATGAAACAGACCGGTTACTAGAAACCAGAATTAAAGAACATGAAGCTGCCATCCGCCTTAAACATAACACTTCCCCCTGGTACTACCACACAAATAACAATAATTGCCAAATTAAAAAAAACAATATAAAAGTGTTACATTTAGAAAAAGACCCATATAAAATGAAATTTAAAGAACACACAGAAATCAAAAAACACCCTAAAGATAACTTAATTAATATTTCAGAAGGCATATCAATAGACCCCCCAATCGTATAAACTAATAGAGAGCGCCTCCATGCGTTAAATATTGTTTAAAGCACACCCCCTTGTACGGAATGTTAGGAATGGTTTAAATAACATCACTTGTCGATATACTGTTACTTGGTGAACACCGGATAACACCCGTTGTCAATTTGTACTCTGTTCCATTTTTATCAGGAATAATACAATTTAACTAAAAATGTAAGTGTTTATAGATATTTCAAAATTAATAATCTATGTTATATATATTTTTCATGTAAATGATGTGTTAAAAAACCACGCCCTTTACTTTTTTCATATTATAGGAAATAGTCATACAACTATATAATAAAAATATTGTCACACATGTCTTTGCTGTACCATTATATAACATGTAAGGTTTTTATGTTATTGTCAACCCGCATTTATGTTAAACCCTACTTACTAATGTCGTGATACTCACCTTGTTTTTTGTAATTTTAACAGCACTGAAGAGGGGTTGGGAATACAAGCCAACCCGAAATGCATCTGAATTTTAAAAAAGTGTTCTTTTAAATAAACCATTAAGTTTTTCTAACTAATTGCTGTGTTGTGATCGTCTACCAAAATTATCGTTTGGATTACAAAGACGCTACACATCAGATTTGAAGATATAGCAACCACGTCTTCTACATTAAGAAGTTATTTTACTTCATTTATATAATGAAACTGTTAAAATACATCTTAAATTTTGCATTTTAGGTACAAGTTTAAAATGAATTATATTACTTTAAAAACCAGCAAGCTTTATTCATGATAATATTAATCTAAATAAATTAATTAATAGAAGGTATCTAAATGATAACTAATTATTATCATTATTATTATTTTTTTTAATCTAACTTTCTTCAGATAGTTTAAATCAATTAAAGAGTAAATTGTACTAAGAACTATAAGGATAACTTCAGCAAAATTTCAGAGAATCAGTGTTTATATAAAAAAACAAAAAATAATAATAGAAAAAACAACTGAATTATAGTAATGGAGCAAAACAAATTTCGGTTGCATCATTTCATCAGCAAGCATTCAGTTATTTCATCAGTATCTTCAGCATGTATAAAATGTTTTAGTATTGTGTTAGTATCTAATTGATAAAAATCATTGCTTTTTCTATGATTATAGAAAGAGAGAGAATACATTTTAGCATTTATCATCAGATTATTGGTATAATTGAATTCCATTGATATTCCATACATGTGATTCTTTCAGTCTTCATCTATGTGACTTGGGTTTCCAATTATTACTGAACTTCTCTTTCTCTGTCAACAATTGAAGATGATCACATCTCATACAGATTCATCTGCTTTTTTTTAATAATAAAATTTAGAATATTTTCAGTTAAAACTCATATTTCATCTACTACACTTGCAATAATAGAACTTATTATACTGGTGTAATCAACCAGACACAAAGAAGCAGCAGTAATAAGTTCTACCAGGTGTATAAGCTTAAATCCGCTGCTTTTTAGTCAGAAAAACACACTTTTTTTTTTTTTAGAAAGCAAAAACAAATTTATTCAAAGTACTTTCCCTCACTAGAGACACAATTTTTCCATCTCTTTGGCAATGTGTGGATACTATGCCAAAAAAATTCCTTCTCTTTCGAGGCAAACCACTCATCAAGCCATTTTCGGACGTCTTCATAAGAATCGAAGTGCCGTTCAGCGAGCACGTGGCCCATCGATGAAAACAGGTGATAGTCAGAAGGGGCCAGGTCTAGTGAATAAGCGGGATGGGGTAGCACCTCCCAGTTGAGTGTCTCCAATTAGTTTCAGACCAATGTTGACATGTGCGATGGTGCATTGTCATGGATGAAAATCAGATTGTCGTGTCTTTGCTGATAATCCGGCCTTTTTTCATGCAGAGCACAGTGCAATTTGATTAGTTGTTGGTGGTAATGGTAGGCATTGACAGTTTCACCACGTTTCAACAGTTCATAGTAGACAATACCCTTCTGATCCCACCAAATTCACAGCATTGTCTTCCGTCCAAAGCAATTTGGTCTTGGGGAAGATGTTGATGGTTTGCCTGGATCAACCCATGATTTCTTGTGTTTAGGATTCTCAAAATTTCCATTTCTCATCACCAGTTACAATCCAATGCAGAAACAACTTTCTTTTTTGTCTGGCGAGCAAGATTTTGCATGTGTTTTGGTGTCGCTCCACTTGCCTATCGTTCAATTCATGTGGCACCTATTTTCCGATCTTCTGAATTTTTCCCATGGCATGTAGACACATGGAAATGGCTGGTTGAGTAACACCCAATTGCTCGGCAAGCATTTTTTGCAATTGGGTAGTGCCCTCATCCAAAAGAGCCTGCAGTTGATTCTCAACCTTCCTGGGCCGATTTTCATGCTTCTTGTTGCTCAAATTCAAAATTTCTGTCTTTGAACTGACAAAACCAATCTCTGCATGTGGTTTCCGATAAAGCACTGTCACCATAGGCCTCCACAAGCATTTGATGTGCTTCGGCAGCCGATTTTTTCAAACTGAAGCAGAAAAGCAAAGCTTGCCGCATATGCTCTTTTTCTGGCACAAAAGTAGACATGATTACTGTTAGGTTCTTAGCAGTGTAAGATCTCTAATTGTAGATCGCGTTAAACGATAAAGAAATGGTTATAACGGTCAGACTGGACACCGATCACGTCCTGCTCGTCTAACTGCCCTGAACAAAAAGACATCCCCGAATCACATGCCCACATGTAGGTGTAACCTGATCGGTTCCAAATTGAACCCTGGTTGTTAGGTTTTCACACGTGGAAAACACCCAACCCAACACCTCCCCTTTTAAGAAAGAAAACAACTGGTCGAATTGGCGGTTTATGCTGCATAATAGTTTTTTTGATAAGGGTTGATTTGAAGCCATCCCGTCGGGATTCAAATATGGGCTGATCGACGCGGAGCCTGTGGTGTTACTATCTCGGGCGGCATTTCTTTGATGGTGCATGGTCTCTTGAACGACGGGGACTCATTGTCCTGCTGGGCTGGTCTCTCAACTGGATGTGTAAGTCTGGAGTCGGAGCAGGACGTAAAGGGATGGAGAAGGCTTCTGTGATGATGGCGAGGGTGTCATTCTTGGGCTGCGGTTAAGGATTGTCTCTGTAAGAGCTGATTGGTGTGAAAATGCTGAGTTGATCCGTCAGCCATTTCCACCTTGTATACAGTGTTTCCGGTTTTGCATTTAATTGTTCCCGGCTGCCAATTTTGAGAGCGTTGGTGTCGTGTGAAGACGAGCTCTTTAGTAGTGAAATTTTGCTCTTGGGCTCCCTGCTTGCAGTTAAATTGCCTCTCCATTTTGATGTCGTGCTCTGTTGAATATTTTGGTGGCATTAATAGGTCGTGTGATGTTTGGATCTTCCATCTGAAGAAGAGTTCGGCTGGAGATTTGCTGTCCAGTAGAGCCGAGTTCAGAGTTATCCGATAAGTCTCCAGAAATATGTACAAAGCATGTTGTATATTTCCCTCTCCTTTTAACTTAAGGAAAGCTCACTTCAGCATGTCTACGAATCGTTCCACCTGTCTGTTGGATTGAGGATGATAGGGCGCCGAAAAGATGTGTTTAATTCCATGTTGGTCACAGAATCTTTTAAATTCGTACGAGGTGAACTGCGCTCTGTTATCACTGACGAGAACTTCCGGCAGTCTGTGACAAATGAGGAATTTCTGCAGCACGCTGATCGTTGCGAGGGACGTAGTCTTTTCCATGCTTATAATTTCCGGATACTTCGAATAGGCATCCACAACGACAAGAAAACTTTGGCTCTGGAATGGTCCTGCATAGTCGATGTAGATATGCTGCCACGGGGTAGCAGGTTTCGGCCAAGAGAATAGTTTGGCTGCTGAGATACACGGAGAGCACTGTCGCACGGTTGACTCAATGTTGAGGTCTATGTTCGGCCAATAAATGTAGTTATGGGCTAGGGATTTCATACGCCAGATACCGAGATGTCCACGATGTAGGAGTTTGAGTACCCTACGTTGGAGAAGTGTGGTGATGATAATGCGTTCATTATAGATGAGACATCCCTTTTCGATGCTGAGTCTGTTGTGTCGACAATAGAATTGTTGGATTTGAGCCCGGTTGTATGACTCTCGAAGCTTGTCGACATTCAGCCACTTTGAAGTAATATACTGCCTGATTGTTTGAAGGAGTTGATCCTTCTTTGTTTGCTTGCACAGTTTTTCGAAGGTTATAGGTAGTTGGGACGACAAGGCTGTAAGGTCCAAGTTGGCTTGGATAGTTGCCACGACTGTTTCTTCATCCTATAATGGTTGAGCAGAGATGAGGTGTGACAAAGCATCGGCTTGCCCGAATTTGGTAGTTTTCTGGTATTTGATCTTGAAGTTGTATCCAGGAAGTGTTGTTGCCCAGCATTGCAAATGGTTGGCTGTGTGTGTCGGAATACCTTTCTTGTTGCCGAAGATGGCAAGGAGAGGTTTGTGATCTGTGAGAAGCGTGAAAGGTCGTCTGTAAATCATCTTGTGGAACTTGTGAACAGCGAAGATGAGTGCAAGACCTTCTTTTTCGATTTGACTATAGTTCTTCTCAGCTGAAGTGAGCGATAGCCTTGACTCATCGGCTGTGACAATGATATTGAGCGTCAGATCATAGTGTGTAAGAAGTAAATCCGACTTGAGAATGTCCTTGATGCGCTGGAAGGCCTGTTGGCATTTGTTCGACCACTGCCACTTTCGGTCTTTCTGGAGTAATTTGTCTAGTGGGTGGCGAATTTGACGCATGTTATGGACGAAGATTTGGTAGTAGTTTACCATACTGAGCAAAGTGTGGATAAATCTGTTGGCAGTGGTATATTGATGATAGCTTCGACCTTAGAAGGGTTCGGGCAGTGTCCGTCCTTATCGATGATGTAGCCTAAGTATTTGATGGAATCCTTGAAGAATGCGCACTTCTCCAGTCGGATTCGGAACCCATAGTTGTGGATGCAACGAAACATCTTGTGGAGATGTCGGTGATGATCGTCCACGTTGCCACTAACGATGACTATATCATCTAGATATGCAAAGGCAAATGATAGTCCTGAGATCATGGAGTACATGATTGTTTGGAAGCTGCCTGGAGCTGATTTCACTCTGAATGGAAGATGTTGGAATTTGTAGAATCTGCGGTGTGTTGCAATGTTGCAGAATTTCTTGGAAGTTTCCTTGAGTTCCACTTGCAAATAGGTACCAGAAAAGTCTATTTGTGAGAATATTTGAGAGAATATATTGTGAGAATATTTGACCACCGTTGACTGTAAAAAAGATGTCTTCCGGAAGTTGTAATGGGTGCTGATTGAGCTGGAGAGCATCATTGAGACCTGTTGAGTAGTCTACACACGGACGTGACGATCCATTAGGTTTCATAATTACTATGATAGGAGCAACCCATTTGACATAGTCGACAGGTTTGATGACTCCTAAGTTCAGCAGGTGATCGAGTTCCTCTTCAACTTTCAGTCGTGAGGCATAGGGAACTGATCTGGCCTTGCGTTTGACAGGTGTGACGTTTGGCTTCAACATTAACAAAGCTTTCGTTACCTTGCAGAGTCCAAGTCTTTCCTCAAAAACTTCTGGAAAGTTGCGCTGCAACGATTCGATGACTCAAAGCTCATTGCTTGGCTTCTGACAGGTGTTGACATCATAGATCTTAGCAGCGAAGAATTGAAAGTGGTGCATAGCGTCTATTCCGAGGAGGTTGAGAGCTCCTTTCTTGGCTACATAAAATGGTTCTTCTTTGCGGATGTCATTGTGACAGAAGGTGGTGCATCCCTTCCCTAAGAATGGTGGCAAGAGAGTACTTCTGTCGTAAGATCTGGCTCGTTCCGTACAAGGCTAGAGTGTAGGTTGTCCGATAGCATCGTATGTTGTTTTGTCGACAACGTTAATTTCAGATCCACTGTCGAGATAGAAGTCAAATGGGTGTCCATTAACCTCAATCTTCATTTTTAGCAGTCAGCAGATGTTTACAAAATTTTGGATAATTCCTACCCTGGTGGAGCACACTTGCTTTTTCTTCTGTGGTCGTCGACATAATTTTTCTAAATGTCTTATGCGATTGCACTTTTGGCATTTGTGCCTTATGTGTGGACAGTCTTTGTACCACTCACACATCGCTTGCATGTATTCGGTGGACGATTTGACTTCTTGGTCTTTTCTTCTTTAGGCGGGGTCTTGGCACAGACATTATTAACCAGACATTCTGTTTCTTCGTATAACTTATTTTCGGAATGCATCGCTATAAACTCTTCACAGTCATTCATCACGTTGTTGAATGTAACGTTTTCTCCATCCGAGTTAAGCTTCTGAAGAATTCAAGCGCGTAATGACTCATGGGCTTTCGACTTAAGTCCAGTGAGAACGACGAGACAAAAGAACCGTTCTTCTGTCTGAGCACGAAAGTTATATCGTCGTTGGGCCACTCTCACTCGGTTCGTGAAATGGCGGAAGTCTTCACCATTGTCAATTGCAATGCATTGACAGTCATAGCAGTCTGCAAAGATTGAAAGTTTCTTGCTAAAAAGTTGGCAAAGTCACGAAATGGTTTCCTTGTAGTCAAAGTCTGTAATACTCTTTGGCATACAGTACTTATTGTACTCGCTGAAGATGGGTGCAGAAAGTTTAGTCATAAGAAACTTGACTTTCACCTGGTCGGCCATCTTGGGTGCCGTGCAGTCCAAAGCAAACTCAAAACGACTTACCCACTCATCGAATTTTGAACTGTCTTCTTCATCAGGTTGGAATTCCGGTAACTAAGGGAGTGTTCCTGAAGACGACGTTGACGATGAAAGTGATGAGGAAGGCGTGTGTGTAGATAAACGAATGTCTTTGATAAGTTCATATATAGCTTCCTCTCAGCATCATGCAGCCTGCTGCTGTTCTGTGAGTAATGATTTTACGAGTGATTTCACTGATTCCGGGTTCATCGCTGTATTCTTAATCCTTTATCCTCGTCACCACTGTTAGGTTCTTAGTGGTGTAAGATCTCTAATCGTAGATCGCTGTTTAATATCTAACAAAGAAATGGTTATAATGGTTGAACTGGACACCGGTCACGTCCTGCTCGTCTAACTGCCCCAAACTAAAAGACATCCCTGAATTGCGCGGCCACACATAGGTGTAACCTGATCGGTTCCAGATTGAACCCGGTCATTAGGTTTTCACATGTGGAAAACACCCGCCCCAACAATTACCAAAGGAAAAATATATGTTGTTGTATGAAATTGCTGACGATGTGCACTGATTAATGTTGACAGATGTCAAAATCATCAAAAAAAAAAAAAATTATGTTGTTGTCATGGTAGCTTAATATGCTCATTTACGCCATCTATTAGCAAACAGCAGATTTAAGCTTATACACCTGGTATTACTATAAGGGAATCCTAGTAAACAAGTAATAGTTCAAAATAAAATTAAGTGCAAAGAGGCATAACTGACTAACTTTATTGTGATGTTTTTGTGCAGTTAAAAGTGCTTGTGAGATGTTTTCAGTTTCATTTATTATAGTACACCCAAAATGTAGTTGATATCATCACATCTTCACCAAGATCAATAAATAACCCTCAATTCTAGAGTGTAAAGATCTATTTTTCATCAACTGAAAAACTGCAAACTAAATGCGCCAGTTAAATGTTTTGGTTTTGCATCCAAGTTGTCAGCATGTTCTCAACATTTCTTTACTCTGACTCTGTCTTGATTTGTTATGAACAATTTTCAGTTAGAACCTCAAGTTCTTTTATAATTATGTAATATATCCATTTTCTATGTGGTGAAATGAATACATACCTATACACACATTTTCTACATATATATGTCTATACCAGTGTTTCTCAATGGGGGCGATATCGCCCCCATGTGGGCGTTTTTCCGTGTTGAGGGGGCGATTAGTAACAATTTATATTTTGGGAGGCGAAAAATAATTTTCTGGGCGATATAGTAAAACATTATATTAAGAATAATTGGATATTTTATTCGTTATATCGTACAATAATTAAACAAATAACATTATACTAGTCACTAGTCTATTCAATGCAGTACGAATTTGGCGTTAACCTTTGCCTGCGGCATCGGAATTTTGAAGTGAAGGGGGCGATACTACGTAACGGTTTTATTGAGGGGGCGATACTACGTTGAAGGGGACGACGATTCGTAAGAGGTTGAGAAACACTGCCTTACAGTCTCAATCGACATGATCGACACAACTTTTTAAGAAAAATATTTTTTGTTATATTTTAAATAAAAATATACCTAGATATTTTTGTAACAGATATTTTTAAATATATAAATTTTAATGTGTTGGGGGCCCCTTCAAGCGCGGGGCCCGATTGGCGCATATCGCTCCAATCGCCTCAAAACCGGCCCTGATGACAGACTCGTGTGCCATCTTGTAATGAAATTTTAAACTAAAGGTCTTCCCAAATTATTTATTTATCTGTAAATATATTGTAGTGTAAATTTTATGTGTTCGCCTTTAAAAAAAAACTAAAATATTTACACACTTATTTTTATAGCCTCTGTTTTTATTAAACAAATAATATGCTATGTATAAAGTTACTATTTACGAAAAAAAAATAGAAGAAATGTTACTTCTAATTTNAATCCTGACGAACTGCTTGAAAGTTCACTGGGAGATGGGATCTGCTCCACGCATGGTTCAGAAGAAATGATACTTTCTTCTGGAGGATTGATGTCCACTCTAGATCCAAGTTCCTGGTCCAGTAACTTGAAGTATGGCCAGGTAATGGCAGATTCCCCAGTGTGTTGTTTTGCCTTATCTCTATTTCTTTTATATGTCGTCTTCAGATTTCTCCATTTCTTATCACAGTCACTGGGAGAAATAGTGTAACCATGATTTTCCATCTTTTTTGATATTGAATCCCATAATTTTGTTTTTCTTATGGGTTTTCTGAATTCATCGTCCATATTTAATCGTGTTGTTATCAACAACCGCGTGGAGGAATCAGTCCAAGAGAAGTCTCCTGCAACAATATGAAAGAATAACTATTATTTATAGTGTATTAGTATATACATGTATATACTGATGTACTTGTATATAAACATATACATACCTGATTCTCCCTCCTCGTGTGATTTGCTGGCCAGTCTTATTGAATTAATATCAACATCTTCCGGTAAACCAATCTGTTCTCTCATTCCCCTCTCATATATCAGTTCTTCAAAAAACCGAGGAATGAAATCATGATCTGAAAACCATAAAAGAACATGAACTTTTGTTGTTTGATAGGAACTAAACAAATGACTTGTCCTTTTTAATTATTTTAAACTAGTTTTACTATTATTAATGCTATAAATGCTTATCATACCCTCCAATTCATAATAAAACTAATTTATACAATTTAATTGTAATTTTAACTGTAACTGTTCAAGGTAACCTTTATCACAAGGGGTAATAAATTGGTTATTGTATACATTTGAATATTATGTTCCAACTGATGAGAGACTATAAATCCAAAATGCATTTTTTTTTCTTTTTTGGAAAATACACGTGTATAAAGTCCTATAAATTAAAGGATATGTAAGCCTTTATTTATACCATTCATAGCAATTTGCTAAAGATATAGCCTAGTTTACAGCAATTCTTAATAATGTCAAGTTGGAATTATTTTAAGGTATTAATATTGCATAGAAAGATGATTATTATTTGTATAATGTTGTAATTTATCAAACCAATTATGTAAACGGTATGCCTGTACAGTTAATATTGCATAGAAAGATGATTATTATTTGTATAATGTTGTAATTTATCAAACCAATTATGTAAACGGTATGCCTGTACAGTCTTTTACACAAACTTTAATGTATAATTTGTGTGAATTTTGAGTTTATTTCGTGTAANTTTAAGCTATTAATATTGCATAGAAAGATGATTATTATTTGTATAATGTTGTAATTTATCAAACCAATTATGTAAACGGTATGCCTGTACAGTCTTTTACACAAACTTTAATGTATAATTTGTGTGAATTTTGAGTTTATTTCGTGTAATTAATAAAGCGTTATGAAAAACAATAACTTACCATTTTCTAAGCGATGTTTTATTGAAGAATCAACTTGTAATTCAATTTTTAAGTTCTCGTAAACAAATTTGACGAAGTTCATTGTGGTAGCTGCCATTTTGTTTAGGTGCAAAAAGCACCTCGTTCGATTGCTGCAGATTTAACCTCGAACCAGTGAAATTGCTGAGAAGTTTGCTGCGCGCAGCACTTCAAGAAAACGAGTTTAACAACACTCTCAGCGGCATCACTTAGAAGTGCTGCGAGCAGCGCTTAGTTTAACAACAACCTGAAAGAATTATTATATTTCAAACTTTCATTCATTCATTCTCTCTCTCTTCCTTTCTTTCTTTTGCAATGCAATAATTTATTACTTTATTGCTCTGATAATCCTTTACTTTTAATCTGATTCTGATAATCATAAGCACAAACGCAGGTGTATCAGGCACTCTTTCTCGTAAACATAATAAAATAATAAAAACATGATAAATAATATATGTACAGTAAAGGAGAGTAGGGTAATGGGGCTAACCTAAGGTATTTTGCATATTTTTAAGAAAACTTAACAATATTATGAGAAGTTTTTTTAATGGTACAAATAGTGTACTCTAAGGAATAAAGTGCATATGTCAAATTAATATGCATTTATGTCCTTAATTTAATCAAAATTATTCTTTCAATCACTATATCAGTGTATTTCTATTAATAGGAATTATTGGAGGATAGACGGAATAGAAAGAAAGAACATTAAAATAGTAGGAATTTTATAATTTATTATTGTAGGCATAAGAATTTTTTGTAAAAAAAAAAATATTGTCGGTAAATTTTGTTTAAATTTTATTTAGAATTGGTTTGTCAAATACCTGCTGAAGAGGGATGTACAAGTCCGAAACGCAAATTGTATGTGTCCAGGTAATTGAAAATAAAACAATTTTAATCTGTGCAACTGTGAGGATGTAATCTTATACACCAGTATGATAAGTCCTATTAATAGAAATACACTGATATAGTGATTGAAAGAATAATTTTGCATATGTCAAAACTTGAGTATTCCTCTCCATACTGTTTTAATTATAAAAAACAAAAAACATTACATTGAGCCCCATTACCCAACCATGTGGGGTAATGGGGACCATCATATAAAAACAATGAAAAAAGACTGAAATGTTAGAAATAATTGTTCAAAAACTAGAAAACTTTTATTTAAAGTGCTTGAACTTAGAATTTAAAACACAAACTATGCTGAAAACAATATACACAAAATTAATAATTTGTATGCAAAAACTTAAAAAGTTTTATTATTCAATATGGTAATCACAAATGTAATGATCTGGCAAATCAAATCCACTACATTGATAATGTGCCCAAGCAGCATAAACAGTACATCTGTACCACAATTCTTTTGTTTCGCCCAAATTCTCCACAGATGATGCAGGTATTATTAGCATTGCTTGCATCGTCTTTATTATCATTTGATTACTTGTGAGCACTAAAATTGGCCTTACTTTACCGCTAGACTTATTACACCACCACAGGAACACAAATTAGATTTAGAAAAACACTGTTTTATTTTCCTGTGGTGGTGTAATAAGTCTAGCGGTAAAGTAAAGCCAATCTTAGTGCTCACAAGTCATTAAGAAGTCTAGACAAGAAGTGTATTACAGTATCATTTGATTCTCGTTGAGCCCTATTATTCCTTCATGCCATTTTATGTTTCTAACCTTGACTAGACAATGGATAAAGTGAAATCTTTTCTTCACATGTATTTTAATAGTTGAGGGAATAGTTAGCATTAATATATACACTGAGTGGCCAAAAAATTAGAGACATCCCTTATTTGAAGTAAACCAGTCCATCAGTGATATAGAGTGATGTATCAACACAGAGTTGCTTATGTAAGGAACACTCAGCTTAAGACGACGCAGTTATCACGAAAGTTAATGTCAAAATGGGTAAGACAAAACATTTAAGTGACATAGAACAAGGGATGATTGTTGGTGCAAGAAGAGCTGGTGCCAGCATCTCTGAAATAATGACTATTTTAAGATTTTCTCGCCCAACAGTATCTCGGGTGTTTAGAGAGTGGCAGTTGAGAAAAAAACTTCAAGCAATTAGGACAATTCTGATCGAAAAAGGTTGGTGAATGAAAGGTGAAAGGCGATTAGCATGCCTAAGTCTGCAGCAACAAAAGGGCAACTACATGACAAATTACAGCTGAATTTAATGCAGGTGCATCACAAAGCATACCCCAATGCACAATAAGACAGACTTTGCAAACAATAGGCTTTAGTAGAAGGAAACCATCAAGAGTGCCTTTAGTATCACAGAAATATAAGAAAAGGCACCTGTTGTGGGTGCATTCGAGGACTGGATGAAGTTGTGGAGATGTTCTTAGGCCATGGACGTAGGAATCGTCCCTAGCCAGTGCTGTATTTAACCAAGTAAAGTTATATCTAAATTAATATACCTCTGGAAGTGAAGACCTGCTCAGGGTCTGGTGGTGCAACTGGCAAGCGCACTGCATGGCGAGTGGAGGTTGCGGGTTCAAGCCCCACCCCAGGTCAGTTCTTTTATTCCAGAAGGTTCTAAATTTATTTAATTATTCATTTAAATTATAATTATTAATTTAGTTAAGAGATGGCACCTAACGTCTACTCCAGTGACAAATTACTTTATATCAATCATTTAATTAGCCAGATTATAGCCCGATATTTAAAGCAATCATTGATTATTTTTGTATATGCATCGGACTTTGTGTTGTTTATTATGAGATAAAGGGTCATGTGCATATCCAGTAAGGTCAGATTTGATGATAATTAACAAAATTCATTCAGCAAATAATTAATAGAGCACTCAACTATACCTGTTGCTGAGACAATTTATTTAAATATAAATAATGTTTTCGGCCTATTTGATAGGCCATCCTCAGGTTAAATGAGAAAATTCACCTGACGATGGCCTATCGAATAGGCCAAAAACTCTTACTGATAATTTTACTCATTATTTGTATTTACAATTTTTTTATAAAACCCATCCCTACCCTCAAAATTAAGTTTTTTGCCATTTTATAATAATTAGAAATATAAGTTTTACTTTCCTGGCTGTATACAAAACAAGGAAAGTATTGAAATCATGTCAAATTTGACCCTCTAAAATTTTTGCAAATCTTCACATTTTTAGACCTGAATCCAAAAAAGTATATACAGTAGAGCATCATTTATCCGAAAGCCGATCAACCAAAAGCATTCTAGTCAGACTGTGTCGTGCTGAATTGGACGTTTTTGATACTAGATTAACTTCCAAAATATAATTTTTCTGTTTTTATATTTTTCAATATATTTATTTTGTTTGTACAAAATAAAGAAATAATTTTTAACAATACAATAGCTACGATTATTATTTTAAAAAATTTATGTTAGGCTTAACATCGACAAAAATTCAATGCGAAGCGACACACAACAGAGAAAAATTTCAACATGGGATAGGTTAATATTAAGGATGCACTGATAAGCAAAATGGCCGATTACCAATTAATCGGCTATGCATTATTGGCTGATACTGATTAATCGGCCGATTAGTGTTAATAATTTATTGCATTAATAGTGTGAGATCCTGGAGTTAATTATACAGTTAATTATAATGTGGAAAAAACCCCATTTTTCTCCACCTGGTATTTCCATCTTCCTCGGGTCAGGTAAACAAGAGACGATTGAATATCCTCGCAAAATCAACAATCTCTTCCTTTGTTTCTAAAATAAATCTCAACAGTTAATTGTTGACGCATGGAAACTTCGACATTGTTTAAAAAGCTGAAGTGTTTCTGTGTTTAACAGAAACAAAATATATTTCTTTAACCGCTGATATTTGGACAGCAACTACAAACAATTCTCCTTTTTTAAGTGTAACAGCTCACTGGTTGAAGGATGATTTTCAGCAGGAAAGAGCTGTTTTGCAAATTGTTTCCTTTGAAGGTNTGATATCCAGAATTCATCAAGATTCGTTTTAGCATGTTTGATTTTCAAGGAGTGGTCAGATGACAAGGATATAAGCTCCTCTTCCTCTGAGACATTCAATTCAGAATTATTATATAAATTTTTTGAAATAAATGGATTCCTAACCCAGTAATATTTGTCCATGTCAAGAGAAGAAAAATATTTTCTTACGTTGTTTTCTAATATTGCTAAATGTTCTGATATCAAGGAAACAATATCGGTATTATTATGTACAAATGGAAACATACTGAGATTATTTTCTTCTACTCTCTTCTTCCAAAGAATGATCTTCTTGTGGAAAGCTGATAGTTTGTCTGTTGATGTTAAGATGTTTTCGTGTACACCTTGCATGGTAATATTCACAGTGTTCAAAAAATTAAATATGTCCGTTAAATATCCAAGTTTGGCACACCACATATCATTTTTAAGATTTTCTGAAAAGCACATATTTTTTTGTTCGAAGAAAACTATCAATTCTTTTTTCAGTTCCACTACATGAAAAAGCACCTTTCCTCAATAAAGCCACATGATTTCTGTATCAAAAATTAACCTTTCATATTTTGCTTCCATCATTGCACATAGTTGTTTAAAAATTCGGGATTTTAACAGTCTTGCCTTTATGTAATTTACCATATTAACAATGCTAGTAAGAACATCTTTTAATTCTGCAAGTAATGTTTTTGCAATAAGCACTTCTCTATGTAAGAAGCAGTGGTTTATATAAATCTCACTGTTTCGTTGCTTTGTAAATGTCATAAATCCCTTGACTGAGCCTGTCATTGATGGAGCTCCATCAGTGCAGATTTCCACGCATTGTTCCCAATTCGAATTTAAACGTTCAAGGTAAGAATTGATAGCATTATAAATGGCTTTTCCAGTCGTTCTTTCTAGTAACTCTTTGCAACACAAAAATTCATTGACTATTCTATTTTCTTTAACAAATCAAATGTTTCCAAGTAAAATGGCTTTTCCACTAATATCTGTTGATTTGTCAATTTGAAGAGCAAAAGATGTATTGTGAAGTTTACTTCTAGTCTGCTTTCAATGTCACATGCCATATCAATTATTCTTCTGTGAATCATATTATTTGAGACTGGTATTTTCATTATTTCTTTTTTCGCATCTTCCCCAAACAAACTTTGTATGGGTTAATTATTGTCACCCGGTATATACAGGGTGTTTTTTTTTTTGTTTTATCTTGAGACAATGAAATAACTTAATTGGATTTCATTATTTTGGGAAAAAGGTATAGACAAAAGTTATAGGGTTTCGATTTTGCAACATGCTGGTAAAATGAGTGACTCGGCTATGGCAGTGTTCCGCAGCACACTGGTGTGTTGTTACAAGGTGTAAGGTGTGACGTGAACTTTTACATATTCTATTAATTTCAAGCTTTATTTATATATTTTTATCACAGTTGCTGTGCTTCTTATATTTGTATTTCAAGTGTTATCTCATAAGTGCCGCAGCACTTATGAAATAAGATGATGTTTGTTTATTCTTTATTACAAGCCATGCATTTTTATGTATTTTAAGAAATTAAATGTAAAATAAATTTGCTCACGGATGTTGATGTCTGTTTAATAATAATAATAATATTTAAAACACTCACTACTATAGCCACAAATGGTTCCTGAAATTGTTGATTTAACATTTGTGTACTGACATCAATACCAGATAACCAGCAACCATATCCTGGATGACTATGATACCAACCGATGACATTTTCTAGACGTCCAGCCTAAAGAAAGAATATTAATTTTAAATTTTAGCCATTTCTTAAGAATACTTGATTTGTTGCAGCTAAATTAAATACAAGAAGACCAGTTTATAATTTTATAATATATATCATTATCTGTATAAACTTTAATTAACATTAACAATAATTCTTCAGACTATATACCATTAGCAATCCAGCATCTGATAATAAAATACTCTCCATTAGAATCACATGTACTGTACTGTACATTCACTTTAATAAGAAAAATTATGATAACAACAGTAATCTTATCATCATCTTATGTAATCTCAATTTCATATTTTAAGCTGCAACAATTGGAAGTACAGTCAAACCTCAATAAACTCCCCCTAATAATGTGCCACCAAAAAAATATAGTGGAACATAAAAATATCCAATAAAATAGAATAAACAATAAATGTCTTCATAATTCGTCTTTTCTACACACCTCAGGAACACAACAGTCTCTACAACAGAGTTGATCTTGTAATGGAACAGATTGTTGTAATGGCAAAAAAAAATAAGAATCACCACTAATATGCCATCTGAAATGGGTAAGATAAAAACTTCATTCAACATTATTTTTGTCTTCAAATATATACCGTAAACAGATTTCTGGATTCAACATTAAAATAGTAAAAAGTTTACATACTTTTGATGTAGACCTATGTACAGTACTGTACATCTACAGGTCGAGTGGAAAGTACTTAGGTATTGAGAAATTACTATAATTTTTGAAATAATAATGCAATCATAAATCATTATAATAGATTAATATGAAAATTGGTATAATTCTTTTTGGAAGACCCTGTATATATTATTAGTTGGATGTTCATCTGGCTGACAAAATGATTTGGGAAAAGGCCTTGCTATACTTTTGACACTGTTTGAATGGAAGACATGCATTTCTGGGAGAAACCAGTTTTGATAGGTGCATGAAATGATAAAGTAGCCAAATGGGACAAAAAATATTACCCAATATTATAAAATATATTACAGTAGAGCGTCGATTATCTGAAAGAATTCCAGTCGGCAAATTAATGTCGATTATCTGAAAGAATTCCAGTCGGCAAATTTCCAGTCGGCAAATTAATTATTGTATCGTTAAAATAATTTTTAACGATACAATAGTCTTCGTTAAAAAAAAAATAAAGTTCGTAAAATTTTGCTAATAGAGATAATTTGTTAAGAAGATTATTTTTGTAATCTTGATGTGCTGTGTCAAGGTGATTTAGGCTGCCATATGCCTATTGCCGGGGTAGGCAGGACTCTTAAGCCTTGGTAGGCAACCTGCATAAGAGAAGGAAAACTCTGATCAGAAACTGTGAGGAAGGCAATGGGAAACCACCTCAGCTATACCTCCCTTGTTAATGGAAAGCAGAAAACCTATTTATTGTACTGGCAAATATGGGACTCATCTCCAAGAGAAAGGTGTCATGCCTGGCAGGGAAAGTTATGGGGCTTCCCAGGTCGTCACCACGCAAAACCCCCATAGGAAGACCTCCATAGGAAGAATTCATATAGGAACATGGAATGTAAGAACCATGCTTTGACCAGGTAAGTTGGAAACTGTCAAGAGAGAAATGAAGAGGCAGAATTTGGATATTCTTGGGCTTAGTGAAGTCAGATGGGAAGACAGCGGTGATTTTTTTAGCGATGAATTCAGGGTTATTTATTCTTGTGGAACTAAAGGAAAGAATGGTGTAGCGTTTATTTTAGGTGAGAAGGTAAAAAACTCAGTTGAAAGAATTGAATGCAGAGGTGACAGAATTTTAATGATTGAAATAAAAAGCGATCCCATGGATATGATGATATTTCAAGTATACATGCCTACTGGAGACTATGACGATGAAGAAGTAGAAGAAACTTATGACCAAATTGAAGATATAATAGAAAATGATAAAACTAAGAAATGCCTAATTGTTATGGGAGACTGGAATGCATCTGTAGGAGAAGGAGGAGATGGAAAAATTGTGGGTAAGTTTGGGCTAGGAAATAGGAATGAAAGAGGCGAACGACTAGTTGAATTTGCTACCAAGCATCAATTAATAGTTGGAAACACATGGTTCAAACAATCCAAACGTCGACTATACACTTGGAAAATGCCCGGAGACATTGGAAGGTATCAAATAGATTATATTCTTATTCAAAGTCGTTTTAGGAATGCAGTCAAGAAAATTCAGACATATCCAGGAGCAGATGCAGATTCTGATCACAACTTATTAACTGCAGATATTGTGATGAAATTGAAAAAAGTTTTGAGAGCCAAAAGAATAAAAAGATGGAATTTGGAAAAGCTAAATGGAAATACTGGATTAAATTTTAAAGAAAACCTGGAATATAAATTAAAAGAACTTCCATATGACTTTGACTGTGAGTTTGACCCAAACGAAAATTGGAAAAGAATTAAAGATACAATAAAGGAATCGGCTGAAAATTTTCTTGGATATGTAAATGGTGTTAGAATAAAAAAACCTTGGGTTACTCAAGAAATGATTGAGAAAATGGATGAAAGAAGAAATTGGAAAAATATAAATAATGAAAAAGGGAGAATGATGTACAAGAAGCTAAATAATGAATTGAGGCGTGAAACTGGAAAAGCTAGAGAAGCTTGGTTAAGTAAGGAATGTGAGGAAATCGAAGAACTGAACAAAAAAGGCAGATATGATCTATCATACAAAAAAGTCAAAGAACTAACAAATGATCGCACCCACCAAATTCTGAGTATTGAAGACAAAGATGGAAAAGCACTTTTAACCCCAACTGATATAATGGGCCATTGGAAAGAATATATTGGAGATCTCTATGGAGAGAACACCAAACCTAAAGAGTTAAAATTGGAAAAATCTTCTCAAATAGCTAATGATGAAAGAGGACCTATTATCATGAAAGATGAAGTTGGATTGGCAATTAAAGAATTGAAAAACAAAAAGTCAGAAGGAGTAGATGGAATACCAGCTGAATTTCTAAAAGGGTTAGGCAAGGAAGGAATCGAGAAAATAACAGACTTATGCAATCTCATATATAAAACAGGAGAATGGCCTGAAGACTTTGCTCAAAGTATTTTGATACCTATACCAAAGAAAGCAAAAGCTAAAAAGTGTAGTGATTTTAGAACAATTAGTTTAATTTCACATGCCTCAAAAATCCTTCTTAAAATCATTAACAGAAGACTCTACAACAAGGCTGAAACATTTCTATGTGAAGAACAATTTGGATTCAGAAAAGGAACAAGGGATGCTATTGGCCTCTTGAGAACAATCTGTGAAAGAAACATTGAGGTTAATAAGGATACGTACATTTGCTTTATTGACATGGAAAAGGCTTTTGATATGGTTAACTGGACAAAGCTAATGGAAATCTTAAGAAAAATAGGAACAGATTGGAGAGATAGAAGACTCATTGCTTCACTTTATATGAATCAATCTGCCATTATCCGAACAAAAACTGGAGAAAGCAAACCATGCAGTATTGGAAAAGGAGTCAGGCAAGGGTGTACACTTTCACCTACTCTTTTTAACATTTATCTTGAGGAATTAATGAATGAAGCCATAAGTGAGGACAGTCTCGAAATTAAAATTGGAGGCCAATTAATACAAAGTATTAGGTTTGCAGATGATATTGCTTTACTTGCACCAAATGAACAAACTCTACAATGTTTGGTAACAAAACTCAACAAAACTTGCAAAAAATTTGGAATGAAAATTAACACAGCTAAAACAAAAGTGATGAAAGTTGGAAGGCTAATTAGCAAAGATTTGAAAATCCTAATTGATGGAAACAAAATAGAGCAAGTTCAACATTTTAGGTATCTTGGCAGCATTATTCAGGGAGATGACAGATGTGAAAAAGAAATCAAAGAATGAATCAGGGCTGGAAAAATGGCTTTTTATAAGAAGAAGAACCATCTTATTGGAAAAATGAACCAAACACTTAAAAAATAAGTTAATAAAATGCTTTTCCTGGAGCATAACTTTATATGGAGCAGAGACTTGGACCTTAAGGAAAAAGGAAACAAACTACCTTGAAGCATATGAAATGTGGTTATGGCGAAGAATGGAGAAAATCAAGTGGACAGAAAAGGTTAAGAATGAAGATGTTTTAAATTTGGTCCAGGAACAGCGATCTCTTTTAAAAACAATACAAAGAAGAAAAAATAACTGGCTAGGTCATATATTGTGAGGAGAAGGATTAATGCGAGTGGCATTAGAAGGAAAAATTGATGCAAGGAAACAAAGAGGAAGAAAAAAAAAGTATTGATAAATGATGTTTTACTGGGCAAAACTTATAAAGAAATAAAAAAGGAAGCCTGAAATAGAGAATGTTGGAGAGGGAGAATTCTATAATTTGACTGCTTTCCACAGACCTGTCCTAGGACAGAACACCCATGAATGAATGAATGAGTCTTCGTTAGGCTTAACATCGACAAAAATTCAACGCAAAGTGACACGCAACAGAGAAAAATTTCAACATGGGATAGATTAATATATTTTTTCGTACAAAATCGGTTATCTGAAATATAGATTTTCCGAACAACCCCAGTCCCCAATTGATTCAGATAATCGACGCTCTACTGTATTTAGAAATACAACCCCTCTTTCTATACAGACAGATGTATATGTATATACTGTATATGTCTGTGTATCTGGAGAAAAAGAGGGGTTGTATTTTTAATTTCACATGTGTGTAATGTATATACATCCACAAACTTGGAATCAATCATCATTATACACTATGAAGGTTTACCTTACATAGTAAAATTGGATCACTTTGAAATTGTGAAACTCATGTTTCACAGACAATTTCAAAGTGATCCACTATGTAAGGCAAACACTTTTGTGAACACATAAATAGACACACATTTTGTGTCTGTGTAAGATTTGTTCTTGAAATGCAACCAAGATAATTCATTTTTGTAATTGTATTGTCTGGCAACAAAAAATAATCTTTTATAATAATTCCTTAAAATATTGTTGAGAGAAAACATAATTCGCATTTTTTACTGGATGCTCGCCCTCTGGTGTTTAAAAACAAAACTATTCTATCTGGGTCGTTTGATTCATTCTTGTGTATTGTCAGCAATAAAGATGAATAGCGAAAGAAAAAGCAAAACTTTCTGTTGCATTCCAAATTGCAATTTAAAAACCTTATGGGAGCCTGATATAAGTTTTTGTCTATTCCCCCACGAAAAACAGATGATTATTTGGAAATCAGTTGGTTATATTTATGAGCTTCTCCAAATTCTGAAATAATGGATTAGACTGTTGAGAATTGGCAGTTTCTTGATTGTCCAGCTTTACATGAACAAGTTATGCTGTCAATTTTAAAACATATTTTCTTAAAGTTTAAAATGCCAGTAATTTTGTGTGAAACACAGGGTCGAATTTAAGCATTTTAATGTAAAGATTTTACAAATATGTTTAAACATTTTTTAAATTTAAAGAGTGATTGAAAAGCTTTGTGTTCGATTGTAGAACAGTAATTTCCTGAGGATGGCCTATTAGAAATAGACTGACAGCGTTTGAGTATTAAATTAATTAATTAATTAATAGTAAGCTCAGCAAGTGTTTGGTGTTTGACTATATTTGTAAGTAAATGGCTGAGGAAGTGAGGATAGATCACTTCAAAATAGCTTGAATGAGAAAAATTTAACTTTAGAAGCCATCAAAAGACATCTGGGCACTCTTGAAGGAAAATCAGCTATATTTTGTGCTTATCAAGAGTTGATATTACAGAAAAGATGGTTAAAGTTATACAAAATAATGACAGTTATATTTTATTCCAATAAAATAAAATAACAATAAAAATTCACACAACATAAAAATTGAAAAATGTTTACTGTTTTTTTCTTTTAATCAAATTATTATAATAACAATAACCTTTACTTATGCAATACAAAACAAAATAGAAATTTATGATGTAGAGAGAAGAAGAGGAGGGTAAACACAATTATAGTCAACAAATAGTGATCTCACTCATGAAAAATTAATCTAATCTTATATCTCAGATTTAAACTTAAAGCTCATATTAAATAGAGTCCGAAAATGAGGTGGGGAATTAATTAGTATATTTGAAAATTAAAAAAACTTTTTTACAAGTATATTCTTTTGACAGTTAATTATTGTATGCTTAACAAGTAGGGGTTACATTTTACATATACCATACAATTATCATTACACAATAAAAATTAAATTTATAAAATTATCTTTTTATCAAAAGATAAATGCACTGCTTAATCCATTCATATTACAATAACTTATATACATATTAGGGATTGTAAATTTCCCGACTTTTTCATTTACTGGTAATTCGGTAAATGAAAATTAAAATACCGGTTTACCGGTAAATTAGCGGTAAATTTTTTTCTTGAAAAATAAAATTAAAGGAAAAATAAAATTAAAATTAAAAATATAAGTCATTATGATTTCCATTTCGCATTTTTATTTCAAAGATATCAAATATAAAAAATATAAAAATTAAAGTGTTATTCTAAACAGACTATAATAATAAATATAAAAATAAACAGAAATAAAATAATACAGAAAAATAAAAATACAACAGAAATAATATATTGTACCTAATACCATTTTATTGATTACCATTTTTTAAAATTAACTTCTCAAGAAACTTAAATTATTTATAGTCTTATCTCCTAATTTTGATCTAATTTTTGTACAAAATAATCCAGATCTCGAGAATACCCTTTCTGATTCAACACCTGTTGGACGAATGGTCATTAAATTAAAATTAAACAAAAACTATCTCACATAAAATTAATAATGAGNTAATCATATGTACAGACGATACTAAACTCAATTTACCCGCCTAAACTGTCCGTAGCGTGGCGCTGGACGGCGGAAAGTAGTTCGGCTGCCCGATGACGTTTTACAAAATTATAGGAGTTTTTTTTACCGTTGTTTATGGATACCACCACAATTTTTTCGCCGTCTTATAGGAATCGTAATTATAGGAATACGTCTTATAGGGGGATCTACTGTACTTACCTGTTTTTTGGTTTTTTTTTTCAATGTCCCTTTAGCCCATTTAAATATCTATAAACACAATATTTTCTACATAGAAATTTCTAGTATGGATTTTTCATTTACCGAATTACCGGTAAATTTACCAAATGTTTTTTTGCCAATTTATCAGTTAACCGGTAAATCAGTAAACCAGTATATAATCCCTAATACATATAGTATCATCCTGCTCTAATATTGTTTATTTCCTTCCCTTTAGAGGGTTATCAACCAATGACTGCAGTGAATATTGCCTCACAAGCTTTACTATTCATGCAATTCCCATTTATTGTGCACATATAAAATTATTTTTGCCAAGAAGATAAGTTTAATTTTTTATTGTATAGTAGTAATTGTCCAATATATAAAAAATGGAGCAAGAAACAGAGCAGGTGTCAACACTTCCATGTTTTTCATTTTTTTTTATATTTTTGACTCCAAAATGGAGGAGGTCTTTGAACTTCTTTCTCTTTCCTTTCCACAAAAATTCACAGCAAAATTCAAACAATTCCTAGAAATTGCATGCTAAATACTCTATCATCTTTATTCTTCCATTGGCTACTTGAATTGGACATACACAAAGAACAATAAAACTAATTTTTTAGGAAATTTTTGAAATCAAGCATCAACCATGTAACACATTGTTTTGATTAACTGATCTAATATAGCCTCCATGGATATGAATTTTTCCTTTCATTCCATGGTCTAACAACAGTCCATACTGCTCCCAACTTACTCCCAGCAAAAAACACTACATCTTGACCCTTCCAGACAAACCAATTACATGACCTCCCTGTAAGTGCTTTCTGAGACAAATCAATACCAGTTAAGGGGTAGAAGAACAGATACAAAATTAACCTATTTTCATCCTCTCTAGTTGAACATAAACCTTCTAACTCTCCAGTATTACTCTTTTTGGCAAACGTTTTCAACCCTACCAGGGTCTTCTTCAGGCTACCGTTTTAATAAATTCAAATACTGCAAAATTGAACAGTAATGGATTAAATGCGATTCAAATCCTTTGAATCGCATTTAATCCATTATATACAACATATATACCATGGAAAATATACAGTGGTACCTCATGGAAAATATACAGTGGTACGAAATTAATCTGTTCTGCCACTGAATTCGTATCATGAAAATGTCACAAGGTGAATCATTTTTCCCCACACGATTACATGTAAAACCAAATAATTCGTTCCAACACGAAAAACACTCAAATTAAAGCTAAGTAACACATTAAAAAAAATCACTATAGTAAGGAAAACACTGAAAAATGCATTTTGTAGTTGTAAATGTATAAGTAATCGTAATAGAATAATAATTGATTGAAAAAAATGTAGTTTTATTTGCACTTTACCTTTGAGGATAGACGAGGTGGATGTGTAAATTGGTGGTAGAAGAGAAAGAGAAGGGAAATGATACTAAAACTTAACTTACATAACATAATGTAACAATAACTTAAAAATAACTTAGAAAAGATTTTAAAAAATTAGTGTTGTTTTATATATTTTTTATTTTTATTCACTGCTTTTTGCTTTCTTTCCTTCACTTCTACCAGCACGTTCACTGGATAGAGGTCGCTTGGTAAAATATCTATCCAAAGAGGTTTGGCATTGCCTACTTTTTAAAATGTTTCTAAAATGACTTTGTCATTACTCCAAGCAGCAATATGGCCAGTGTGAACCTTTTCGGGATGTTTCTTTTCAATAAAATCAGACACTTTCTGATAATACCTCAAGATTTCCTTTATCGAGTGAGATCCTTCCACGACGAAGCAAATACGCGGACCGAGACTGATGAACAGAAGTGATTAAAAAATGGCACTGCGAACTAATGTAACGTCGTATGGTGAGATTTTGTTTGTATCGTGGAGCAAAAATATGTTCGAATTTCATGTTGTATCCTGAAAATTTCGTATGCTGGGGCGTTCGTATCCTGAGGTACCACTGTACATTCACAGCCATTAAATATAGCAGGAGTGGCCAAACTGTGGCTTGCGAGCCAAATGCAGCTTCCATATACACAATTTCTTTTTATGAACTTTGTACATACTAGTTATAAATATTTTTACTTAATGGTTAAAACTCACTGTGTTCAGCATTATTAATCGTTTTTTCATTCATTCGAGCGCTTTCGACGAATGTATTTCCATCGTCTTCAGGTGAATAAAATGCTTTAATCGAACATGAACATTCAAGAGAAGAACACATAAAAATTTAAATTTAAACAATTTTTCGATACGAGTCCGCTACGATTTGAATTACGTGCGATGTTACGAATATGACATAATACGGCGTATGCGTGGTACTGCTTCCTGTTAGTGACGTAACATGTGATGTAACTCACCATTTAATCATTTATATAGGGTGATCCATATATTAGGCAGCTCTAGAGTAGGTGTGTTGCACGTTTCAAATGTTGTTATATACAGTGACTCCCATATAAAGAGTAGTCTTCGATCGTTGCATGCCCTGAGTATAGTGGCGTGGGTCCATAATGAGTTATAATTCATGTCGCATACCCTTCAGTGCTGCACCTTCCTTTTGCTATATCATCCTGGTGTTCGGTCAGACGGGAAGCCAAGATTCTTGCCGTGGCCCCAATGTATCTCGTGCTGTTCCCCGTTACAGGGTTTTCTAATGGAACCACATAAATTCCTGACTTCTCGAGAGTGGATAACTTGTCTCGGTCATTGCAGAGCAGTCTGCGCAAGTTAGGTAACGGAGATAGGGGCAGGAGTAGACCGTGTTGTTTGAATATACGGCAAATACGTAGAGAAAGCGGACTGAGGTATGGTAAGGCTGGTTGTACAAACATAACTTCCCTCCTATTTTTAACGTAGAGATTGGAAACAGCGTTTTCTTCACTTTATTAAGTACATGCGTGTACTTAGCACGTGGGAAACCCGCTGCACGTACTGCTAAACTAATATTGTTTAATTCACTGTTTATGAGATCTTGTGTTGATGGCAGCAAAAATGCTCTTCTTAGTAGGGCAGCTATGGCGGCATCAACATAACGTGCAGGTTGGAATGCACTTGCTGGGATGATGTACGGTAGCATGTTAAACCTATGATGAACTTCGAAGAGTAATGTTTCCGAGGTTCTACGTATGCACAGATCTAAGAAAGTTATAGCCGCACTACTTTCTTTTTCCCACGTAAAATTGATGGAGGGATATACATTAGAGACATGCTGCATGAAGGCACAAAAGGCTTCATCGGTGCCCTCCCAGGCTATGAGGATATCATCCACATACCGTAAATAGAACAGTGGATAAAGGATGGTAAGAGGGAAATCAAATGTTTTATGCTCAATTTCTCTCATGACGAGCTCCGCTAGGATGGCAGATAAAGGGGAACCCATGGGGACTCCTTGTTTTTGTAAATAAATCTTTTGATTGAAACGAAAATAATTGTGCTCCGTGATGCAAAACAGCGCATCACGTATGTCCAATATCTGCTGGGCACTAAAGCCCTTCTTAAGGAGTAGCGAATTGACCAGCATTACAGCTTCAAATATCGGCACTGAAGGGTACGAGGCCACCACATCCAATTTAATCCATAATAGGCAGAAAACTTGTAAATATTTTTACAAGTTTTCTGCCTATTATGTATATACACAAAACTTGTAATTGAAACTCACTACTTACTCTAATAAGCAACTGAAAGCTTAGGTTATATTCATAATGTTAAAAAAGTTAACTCTTTCTTCACAAGGGTACCAGTCGGTCAGTACCCCCAAGAGGGTGCTGATTCGTTGGCACCCTAGTAAAAATTGATTTTTGTAAAATTTATTGACAACAGATGTCGATGTCAGTATCTTGTCTATCGTCTGTTTCACATATTTTTGTCCAGGTGGTGTTGACTTAAAGAATTTTTACTAATGCTTTTTTTTCCTTAAAGATCAGCACCAGAATGCTCTTCCTCCATTCATCTGGAATCTCCTGCTGCCAGAGTGTCTTCATAAGCACCCAGAGGATATCAATTCCCTCCTTACCCAAACCTCTCCAAGCCTCAACCAGAATCCAATCAGTGCCTACTGCTTTCCCCATCTTCATTTTCCTAAGCACACTTTCTACTTCTTCTCTGCTAATATCTTGCACCACTCCTTCATTTGCCTCTCCATTCTCATATGAAGTTCTGGGGTTTTCTTCATTCAATAAATTCCTAAAATATTCTTTCCATCTTTCCTTGACCCTTTCGTAATCTTGTAATACCACTCCTTTATCATCTTTAATCAATTTAATAGAGATAAAATCTTTTGATGCCTTATCTCTTGCATACAAACATCTCCAAACCTGCAATACAATATAGCTAAATCCCGGTTGAGAGCCTTATGAAATGTAGGACGTGGGCACTGAATGTGTCCCCAGCCGACGTTGTAATAACCGTCGATGGTTATATAGTTAGCTTATATACGCTGGAAAAGGAGATCGGACTGGAGGTCCAGATAGCGTAACTGGCAACGCATCTGCACGGTAAGCAGGAGTTGTGGGTTCGAGTCCCACTCCGGGCCAATTTTTTCTCCCAGCGATTCTAAATTATTTAAATTAATTAATTAATTTATAATTATTAATATTAATAAGAGATGGTGCCTAACGCTTACCTTACGTAATTTATTTAATAATTAGCATTAAACTAGCCCAATAGATTTTTGGCATAACTTATCTCTTGCTTTGGCAATTCTCATCAACTACCTTTCACCACCTTTCCCCTTTGAAAACTTTATAAGCCTCTTCTAAAGTTTTTGCTTTTGCAATAGCCAACACCTTTTTAGTCATTTTATTTGCCAAATGGTAAGTTTCTTTATCTTCAGGTCTTCCCATCAAATCCCATCTTTTCTTTGCCTCTTTATTTTGTTTAACTGTGGCTTGTACCCAGCATTCCACCACCAAAGTTCCATCCTTCTGGTGATCTCTTCCCTGAAGTTTTTTCCAAAACCTCTTCTTCAACTTTCAAAATGCAATTACTATTCAGCAACCACCATGTTTGCACATCATCTGGAAACCAGATTTCTATTAACACTTTTACCTTAACCTCTTTCTTTAATTCCTCCTCTTTCAATCTCCACCATTTGATCCTTTGTTCAATCTGGCTAACACAATTCTTATAATAGTCCATAAGAAGTCACAATCCACAAGGATTGTGATTTTCTTATGTTGTGCTTATGTATTCTTATGTTCTTATGTGACTCTCTGTTGTGCAGCAACACTTTCTCCATTTAATGAACACCTTACTGTTTCTTACTTCTCTCAGATGCCTCCTGTGGCACAAGAAAAAATCAATCTGGCTGGATCTACCTCCACTCATGTATGTAAACAGTTGGTTTGCTTTCTTTTCAAAGTAGGTGTTAACTAGTGCAAGGTCAAAAGCCACAGCATGATCGACTAGTCTTTCTCCCACACTCCACCTCCCAGCAACACCCATTATAACTTGGTCAAGATCTGTCTGGAAGTTTATCTTTTCTTATTTTCCGCTACTTGGCTGAGGAGCATACACACACACAATCATAATGAAAAGTCCACCAACATCCAACTTAATGCTCATAATTCTATCACACCTTTGTTTAACCTCACAGACTCTTTTAGAACTTTATCAATTATGATACCAATTCCATCCCTTCCTCCCTTATTTGCTCCACTCACGAACAGCTTGTACCCTTCACCAAGTTCTTTAACTTTATTTCCTTTCCATCTCGTCTCTAGCAGGCACAAAATGTTCACTCTCCTTCTTTGCATAAGATCCACCAACTCTTTACTCTTCCCATTCAATGTTCTGATGTTTAAAGTACCTCTTCTTATGCCTTTCTTCTTCCTCTTCTCTTTGACATAGTTTTCAGGTGACATGACTGTGCATCACTTCAGGGGATGTCCTAACACAGTTATAACTTACTTCCAAGTAGTTTTGGCATAGGTTTTATGGCCAGATGCCCTTCCTGATGCCAACCCTATTTATTCTAAGGCTAAATATATATATATATAAGAAAAAATGAAGCGCAAGTAAAATATTTGAATGTAACTATTTTTTTGGTCAATGGAATGCCAGTCAATATGTACAGCAATGGGTAAGATTCAAACTCTGAATGAAAAGTATCATACCACCTTAGAATTGTTGACCCTTTGTTTGCATGATATTCATCTCTGAAGGTCAGTTTTTAACACATATCAGTCTACCTCCTATTCTATACACTTCACATGTAGATGCATGACAGTGCTCACTATCACTCACACTTCAGCAACCGAGTGGAAGTGAGCCCACACTCCTAAAACTATACAATATCAAATACAGTAATACCCCGACTTGCGCAAACCCGGAGTTACGCGATTTTCGAATCTCGTCGATTCGCTTCTGTTTGAGCGCACGCAACCCTTGATTACTCACTCCTCCCACACTATTGTTCAGCTTACATGTTCGTATGTGTCGCGCGAAATCCACACATAGCTACAATTTATTTTGTGTTATTTATTTCTGTGTTTGTTATATCTATGGAGACTCGAGAGACTCTACTATGTCATCCAAACAAAGTAGAACTAATTCTTCCGCATCAAACAAGAAAAGAAAAACTTTATCTTTGGAATGTAAAGTTAACATTGGGTACGTTCGTAAAGTCGAAAGAGTTAAACGAGAATGAAGTCCTCGTTATTCCTATTTCGTTAGACTTTTCGAACAATTCGTTACTAACGCGTTTAACTTGTTTGACTTTACGAACGTACCCATTATTAAAGACTTTGATACAAAAATGAAAATTTGTGAATTGGCAAAGAAGTTTCATCTACTGGAATTGTCGGTCAGAACAATTATAAAAGGCAAAGAAAAAACTCTCGAAGCTGTGAAAAATATTCAATCTTTAAATTCAGACATCATTCGTAAACGTCACAGTATTATCGCTGAAATGAAAACAATGTTAAAATTATGGCGTAATAATCAATAAATGGGAAAAATTGTAAAACAATACAGGCCGAATTTGTTATACATATGTATTATCTAAGATTTTATTAAACATTTTTTTCTAAATTATTGTTTTCTTTAGTCTCCGGCCCCAATTAAAAATTATTTGTATTTATATGCGAAATTATACCCCGGCTTATGCGAATTCGACTTACGCGGTTACCGCTCGGTCCCACCTATCGCGTAAGTTCAGGGTATTACTGTACTCCACAAACAGTCAAGTAAGCTATAAGCTGGCACAGTCACTTGAGCTAAATTGTTAAATGCAATAGTCTATCAAATACTATTTGGTTAATCTTCTGGCTTTCCGTTAACCAAATATCAGGTCAGTCCATAAGTTCCTGAGTATTTTATGACCTTGAGAAAAATCTTGTTTTGCTGTTAAAAATGCCAGTCTAATGTGATACTTTTTACACTGAAGTGTTAAATTGGATCTCATTCATATAATACTGTTCAGAATTGGGAACATTTCAGTTGTTTATTTTCATTAAAATGGAAGTAACAGATGAATATAAGAGACATGTTTTATACTTTTTATTTTTAAGTGATGAGAATGCTACAAATGCAGCCAAAAAATTAAATACTGTTCATAATCAAACTGTAATTAGTGTAAGGACTGCGCAGAAGTGGTTTGAAAGATTTAGAAATAATGATTTTAGTGTGGAGGATAAGGCTCGTACTGGAAGACCCATTGACTTTGATGATGATGCTCTCTCTGCACTAGTTGAAGCAGAACCATCTTTAACAGTTGATGAAATTGCGGAACGTTTAAATTCATTCCATGGAACTGTTCATAGACATCTACAACAAATCGGAAAAGTTTCAAAGCTAGGAAAATGGATACCACATGAACTGTCAATAGCTAACCGACAACAACATGTAAACATTTGCACGTTTCTTTTATCCCGCATTACTTTGGAATCTTTTCTTGATCGGCTGGTTACTGGAGACAAAAAATGGATCCTCTATAATAATGTGACAAGAAAAAGACAATGGACAGATCGCGACGAGCAGCCAAAACTGGCTGCAAAAGGTGGGTTGCATCCAAAAAAAATTCTTTTGTCTGTTTGGTGGGATATGTTAATGTAATTCACTTTGAGCTGTTAGAACCTAATCAAACAATTACAGCTAAAATGTATTGTGATCAATTAGAGCATTTAAATGAAAAAAAATCGACCGTCATTAGTGAACAGAAAGCAGGTTCTCTTGCAACATGACAATGCCAGATCATATGCTGCAAAAATAACTGTAGAGAAACTCAAAAGCTTCAACTGGGAAATTTTACCTCATCCACCATATTTGCCAGATATTGCTCCCAGTGATTATCATCTTTTTCGGAGTTTGCAGAATTTTTAAAAAGGGAAAACTTTTGAGGATGATAACAATGTAAAAAAGGCTATTTCTGAATATTTTGATTCAAAACCAAAATCATTTTACAAAGACGGGATTAAAAAGCTACCATCAAGATGGCAAGAAATTGTACAAAATAATGGTGAATACATTATAGATTGAAATAAGATTTAATTAAAATTTTTTGTTGCTTTTTTTGTAGATAAAAATATGCATAAACTTATGGACTGACCTGATAGTACCAATGTAACAAACCCACTTATACATTATCTAACAGTTTACCCTTGATCCACAACGCTAGTGGCTACCACCACATTGGTACAGTGGTGAATGTAATTGTACACATTGTAATTTGGACCCTCCCTCTAATATCAAATTCTTTAAAAATGTGCAATATTTTAAATTGTCACCAAAGGCGTTAAGGAGTGTTTTAAGGAATGTTTTATTTCTGGCTAGTGCTTTCGTTGTCCTCAGGCAGTAATTAAAATCAGATTTTGAATGGGTTTAAATTTAAGCAATAATGGCATTAGCCGTTTAGAACATATCATAACATTAAGAATAAGTAAATTTAAATATTAATTTGAAACGCATAACATTGTGCATGCACCTTAACACATTAGTCGTTTGGAACAACAACCATAAGAAAAAGTAAAATTAAACATTAACTTGAAACAGGCATAACATAAATGTGCATGTGCCTTAAATCACAGTGAAGGTGGGTGGTAGATGCAGAACTAATGCTGATGTATTTTTAAACGTTTGTACAAACTAATCCAAACTTCAGGCAATTTCGAGGGTGAGGGAATTGCAAGGAGACAGCAGCATGGTGAGTAGGACCTCCCAAATGTACACCAAGTCCCCTTCTTCACAACACCTGAGTATTGCCATCTGGTTCCAAAGCGGTGTGTAGTGGTGCTGCACCACCAATTTGGATAGTTCGGTATCACAATTCTCCATCTCGACAGAATGTTGGTGTTCAGATAGGTGGTTGGCCAGCATTCTGGTGGTTGTGGGTGTATAGCTTTGATATTGGGTTTTGCAAAGGAATGTAATACACACCTGATTTTTCCAGGATGGAAGCATCCCTGTCATTACATAAGAGTCTTTTCAGACTTGGGCGTGGGTAAGAGAAAGGCATTTTGCCTAAATATCCGGCAAATCTGGGCTGTGAGGCAGCCACAAAATAGGAGGGAAGGACAGAGTCCTATCCAGTCCCTTGGCCTGTACAAAGTAGTGGCAAAGAAGAGGGACTGTTTAACTCTGTTTTGGATACGGTTGTATTTGGCAAGACCATATCCTGCCACACATAATGCCATGCGGATGGCCTCTAGCTTGGTGTTGATAAGATGTTGTGTGGAAGGTACTAAAAAAAGGGCCCTTCTGATTAAGGGGGCTATGGCCGCATTAACTTACTGTTGTGGCTGGTAGGCCGTGGCGGGTATTATGGGGGGAATATTACCAAACTTGTGGAAGACTGAGAACTCCAAATTTCCCTGGGATTTGGAGATATGCAGGTCTAAAAAGGCTATTTTTCCCCCATTTTGTTTTCCCCAGGTGAAACTGATGGATGAGTATACACTGGCAAGGCATTGTTCTAATGCCAGTAAAGAGTCATCCGTGTCCTGCCATGCCAAAAGAATGTCATCTATCAACAAGTAAGCTATTGCGAAGGGGAAACTAAAGACCCTGTGCTCCACGTCTCATAACCAATTCCGCTAATATAGCGGACAGTGGCGAACCCATCGAGACACCTGGTTTTCCTTAAAATACTGCTTAATGCCTTTGGTGTAAATTTTCGCTTGAGTTAGAACAATTGTGTGTGTGACATCCACAGTACGTATATTTTAAATTGAATGTAAATATCTAAGAATGAAATAATTAGAGTAATTAAAACAAAAATTACCTGTTTAGCAGTTTCAGTATATGCTGCCATATATTCATAAGCCTGAGCTTGGGCATTAACTCTAGTTTCAGTTCCCTCAACAGGCAATGCAAATGAATCCATAACAATCATAGTATTAGCATCTACTTTACCAAGTAGAAGACCCATCACTTCCAATGTTCCACCTGATCTGGCATGCATTACCATTTTCAAAAGAGCTAATGCGGATATCTTTATGTCCTTAAAATAATGTGGGCTGCGTAATAAAAGTTTAAAATATCAGTAACTTTATAAGTAACAATTTAAAACTCTGTGAACATTCACTCACTCTTTTTCCCACGGTTTAGCAGTTAGGATGTCTTGTTGTTGTTTTCTGTTATATTTATAAACATCGTCTATACTTTGAACAGAATCAATATTATTGAATAGTTCCCATGTTTTCTGAGCCATCGAAGAGTCCATTTTCTCCTTTAATCCAAAACTCAATCTTTACAATAACAAATTACTGCTACGACGATAAAGTGTTGCCAATCCTTTCAAATTTGGTTGGCAACAACGCTTGCTTGTTTTAATTTACTATCATATGAAATTTTATTGATATTATTATTATTATTATTTATTAGAGTAGGTAAAAAAGATAGATTATAGAACACTTATTTATTTCAATATCAAGTAATACGGTTTTTGTATAAAAAAACGTTTTTTTAAAAATTCACACGATATATAAACCCGTGTTTTTTCATTTTTTGCTCTTTGTCCTGTAGGCACTAAAAGGGCCTTTCCTCGTATCTATTATGCATTTAGCAAGGGTCACAATAGCTGAGGAACGGAAACCGACATATCTTGGAAAGACCGCCCACGAGAAATTCATGGCGTTGCTCTCAGATTTGATTTCAGATCTCCCAAAGAGATAGACTGACCCTTTTACTTCTTCAGATATCCGTCAAAGTTTGGAAATAAATCTGTGCACACGAAGGGTTTGAAGGATTTAACCCCCATTTGAGAAGAATTTTTTTAATTAAAATTCACAACATGAACAACCCAGGATATCTTTAATTAAAAATTGAATTATGACTATTTACAAAAATTTCGATCATTTTTAACTTTGTGTGTTTTTCGTTATAATTTATCACATGTTCTGTAGAAGTTCATCCAAGCCAATGTACTGTTACTTCCGTGGTGTGTTAAAAGGATGAAAGATAGACCCGAAAAATTAATAAATTTTTTGTAAATACAGTAGTCATAATTCAATTTTTAATTAAAATTTATTTTTTTCATTTACATTGTGCCATGTTTTCTATTTCTATACTACTTATCAATTAGCGGTCATATTAAGTTGAATTTTCATTAAAAGTTTTTCATCCGTTTAATTCGGCTCCCCCAAAATTACATTACGATTGCGTCACTGGTATGGTTTGCAAACATTTGTATTTGTGCTGGCTAAATAAACAGTTTTCAGCAAGCATAATATTAAGTAAATATGAACCTTTTTTCGTTTCCGAAAGCAATTTAAAATAGATTTTTTAAATAACAATCTGAAGATTAAATATCATGCATACCTGACATGATATTTAATCTTCATGTAAGGATTAAATCCAACGAGATACGAAGTAGTCATATATATTTTACGTATAGATACAAAATTTTGATTGGATACATATTTTTATAGGGAAAATTTCAATTTCTTCATTCAAAAGTTTAATAATGCAACAAATTCTTCACAATATTGGTAAGTTATTACTTCACTTCTCAATTCGCCGATTTCTAATCGTAAAGTAGTTCATTCTGCGTAGAAATACTCAACAAACATTCTATAAATTTTCACTACACTCTACAAACTTCTGTTCTTTTCGATGACCCTTTACTTATTCTCTTTAATTATGATGTAATCAAGCATAAAAAATACATAAAAAATATTTAAAACTGAAAAAAACGAAAGAAATGCGTTAATTTTGAAGAAAAAGTTTCAAACTTTATTTTCCTTTGTCTCGCCTTTCTGTGAAATTTAACACCGATGAGTCATTGTTTACACAGCTGGATGACCTTGAACAGAGCTGGAGTCGGATTTCCCGGGACATTGTCATATACCTCTGGGGAAGACAAGGTTTTAAAGTAGGGTGAATATGACCGACTCGTATTTTTTAAAATATTTTTAAAAAATTAAGATTTTAATTGCGATTTCCGACCCCCCTAATTAATTAAATTAATATATTAAAAAATCGATTAATTAAAAAAATTTAAAAACTTTTCGAAGTAATTTTTGACATTAGAAAGCAACTTTAAATAACTTTACGGAAGTCAAATCCGTGCGCTACAACTTAGGAACCATAAAATAAATTTGATAAAAAACTCCCATTAAAAAAACAATTAAGCCTTAATCGAGCCTTATCAAAGGCTCATTAAAATCGCGATAAAATTTTTTCGCGCGGACAAAAAATTTTGAAAAAATTTGAGGCCCTAAAAAACATTCCAAAAATTGGAAAAAAGTTTTGTCAAAAGTGGCCTTAACTACCGAATTTTACGTAACGCTATGTAACCTTGACGAGTTATCTTGTCAATGGGCGTCAAAGCAATATCTCAATTAGTTCCTTATTGTATTTTCACGAACTTTCTAATTCTTTTTCTATTGTTTTTATCTAGTAATATTGCTAATAACTTAAATGTTAGATTTCACTTATTTCTCAAAAAGACACTGTGGCCAGGTTGGCCTTTTACAAGCATCTTAAAGCAAAAATCAACAAAACCAACAACAAGAACAAAAAAAAAAAAACAAAAACAGGACGCGAGCTCAGAAAGAAAATTACTTTCTACCTTAACTCCAAAAATTAATTGAGAACAAATATCGCTGTGGCTTAAAGTTATTTCCTTTTTTTTACATTCTTTTTGAAGATTTCATAACTTGAAATGTTACGTAAATTGTTGCACAGAGTATTCCAATAGAAAATTAATTGAAAGATCGGTGCAGATCCCCCCACCCCTAGTTTAACAATTGGAAGACTATATTCACGAATTATACGAGTATCTCGTGTCGATCTGTGACATTCAACTATATCAATTCCTAGGAAGCTGTTTTCTTCTTTTCCCTTTATATATTTGAAGCCCTCNTTTATCCCATTGAATTAATAATAATTTGTATTTTATCACGAGATAACAAGCTGTAATAATTCTTTAATTTAAAGATATGAAAATTGTAATTCTAACAAATAAAAGCATTTAACAAGTTTTCTTGCTCCAAAACTAAATAATTAAATAATAACAATTATTTCACTGCCCTAAGTAATGTATACTCCCCAAGAACAATGATATTTGTCAAAATTCAAATTGCATGTGATCAAAATGCACGGCAGTAACAAAGATTTCAGACATATGAGGATGCATGCTGCTGCACTATCACATCTGTTGCCAATGAGTTGAAACCTTTTGCTGCAGATTAGTATTCTTTTAATTTTATACAGCTACTGTCTCAGATACAATTTATTTCCTTCTAGATAAAAAAAGGCTAGAATTGTTCTGATCCCAAAGGCTAAAGACACACCAATTAAATCACCCGGAGACTACAGGAACATTTCTTTGCTACCTATATTGGGCAAAGTTTTGGGAAGATTAATTACGAATAGGATTATCTGGTACTTAGAGAAAATGATTATTTACACAATCAACAGTTTGGCTTTCGGTCTGGTGCCTGCACTTCTGATGCCATTCTCTCTGTGACAAACAAAATCAAGGAGCTGCAAACTAATTACCCATATATACTGGGTCTTAGCCTTGATATAGCAGGTGCATTCAACTCAGCCTGGTGGCCAATGGTGCTGTTGAGACTCAGGCAAAGCCAGTGCCCAGCCTACATCTTTAATATCATAAGAGACTACCTGCAAGAACGTTCTGCTACATTACAAGTGGGCTCAAAGCCTTATACATGGCAAATAACTTGTGGGTGCCCTCAGGGCTCCATACTGGGACCGTTTCTTTGGAATCTACTATTCAATGGCTTTCTAAGTGAAAACATCGGAAGTGACTGGACAGTGGCCTACGCGGATGATGCCATGGTGTTGGTGATGGCTTTCTCCCGGGCTGAACTGGAAAAGAAGGCCAATGATGTGCTTGAGAAAATCCTGCAATGGGGTAAAAGGAATAAGTTAGAATTCAACCCGAATAAGACCAAAGGGATTATTTTTACTAGGCCCAAAGCACTACACTTGTACAGAAGTCCCAACAATAAAAATGGGATGTATCAGTGTTAGAGTGGTACAAACTCTGAAATACTTAGGTATTACTCTACACTACAAGCTAAGTTGGCTCCTCCATGTGAAGAATATCTGCAATAAAACTAACCTGCTCTTCAATGCAATGTGAAAGGTGGCAAAGACGAAATGGGGTCTGAGTCCCCAAATCATGAGCATGATTTTATGAGTCTGTATTTTTGCCTATGATTTTCTATGCGGCCCCAGTTTGGGCCAAGGGCCTGGGTCAGGTCCACATAGACAGAAAACTTCAAAACACCCAACAAAGAGCATTACTTAGAACATGCAGAGCTTACTCTACCACTTCAACAGCAACCATGCAGGTTATCGCGGGAAAATTGCCAACTGTGCAGGATATTGAATTAGCTTCACAAAGATGGAGAATGAGACAAGGCATTGATATAAATATTAATAACAAGGTTTTTGAAAACATTGAACAAAATCTTCACTGTAAACATGGCCTGGCACCACAAGACTGGCCCTTTATTGCAACCAATCCTTGGCCAGACCAAACTCTTACTATTTTCACGGATGGCTCGAGGCAGGAAGAAGAGGTAGGCTGTGCCTTCGTTGCCTATAATGATAATAATGAAGTCCATAACTCCTCAGACAAGCTAGGCAACTTCTCTGTATATCAGGCAGAACTTTGGCCTATTCTCTCTGCTCTAAGGTGGTGTAACGACAACTACAAAGGAGTTAATATTAATCTCTTCACAGACTCTAGTTCGTCAGTACAATCGATCTGTAACTACAATTGGCGCCACCCCATCGTTAACCAAATCTTGCAAGATATATCTAAAAATTATAACAGTTTTGCAATCATTTGGGTAAGAGGTCATACCGGTGTCTGCGGGAATGAACGAGCAGGCTCGCTGTGCTTCAACTGCTAACTGCAATCCAAGTTACACAGCAATACCTCACAGCTATATAATCCAGCGACTGAAAGAAAATGCACTGACCATTTGGCAGCCCAAATAGAATGTTCACAATAGTAGCATAATGAGGGACTTTTTTTCCATAGTTTCAATTTCCATCAGTCATGACATTGGACATAATATTACCCAATTCTATACGGGGCACGGTAGATTCCAGAGCTATCTCCACAGGTTCAACAAGTCATCAGAAGAAAACTGAAATTTGCGGCATTCCAGATGGTGTCAAACACTACTTACTACAGTGTCCCATGTTAGATGACATGTGCCAGAACATCATTGTTTCCCTGCCTACGGACATTTCCTGGCCTTGCAACTTGGATGTTCTAATAAATGATAAAAAACTGTCTCAAGTATTTAAAGAACTTGTCAATATGTATTTCAAAAGGACTATGGTAAGATAAAGTGTACTACAAAACAGCTGTCCTCCAGACAACACTGTTCATCTTTACCAGTTGTAAACATGAAGCATGTCTTTGTGTAGGTGCCAAGTTTTCGATTGGCTACTGTACCTGGCATATTTGTAAGTTAGATAATTCTTCAATTGCAATTTTGTTAACTGTTCATTATATGTATGGTTTTAATAATTGATCAAAAGAATTGTCGATCGATAATCTATGTAAATACCAAATTTACTTGTTAACTCTAATAACTTGGAATTATTCTACGTATAAAACTATGTATAAATTACAACCAATGTGAATAATGTTACTAATTTATGTACTTCACCTCGGTGATGCCTAGCGGTGCCAAGGCTTCTATAAATAAAGAATAATATAAAGTGGAAAGTGGAAGATGAGAGAATACAGATTATATATAGTGGCAACATTCCAATCAGTGCAGCAGACAAACATGTGGAAACAGTTTTAGATTAATGAAGAATAATCATTGATGGACTTGCCAGGAAATGAGTGCCAAAGTAAGCATTGCAGCTTCTAGTGTTTATCATATCTCAAAGCCAACAAACTGTGCAAAATTGCTGCAGATGGATGTCTTACACTCTGAACAATGCACATAAATGGCAATGAATGGAAACTCCTTGAATTTCTGTAGAGCATTACAAGCATGAATGAGAATCTTTTCATCTGATTACTGCAATTAATGAAACACAGGTCTGATCTTACAAATCTGAGCTGAAATGTCAATTGAACAAGCCAATACCCAAAGAAACTACAGCAAGAATTGGGTAAGGTTAGGAATTAACAATCAATGAATATGACTTTCAAGGAATCTTCTTGTCTATATTGTCTCTAGTCTACATTATAGCTATATTGTGTACCACAGGTACACAATATAGCTAGACACTACAGTAGAGCATCTATTATCCGAATACCGATCAATCGAAACATTGTTAACTGATAGTGTTCCAGTCGGCAAATTTCCGCTAGTGCTATGGCACTGCAATATTTCGCTGTGTCTTGGGCTACTCCAATATTATTGTTGGTGTGCATGTTTTAACTGGCAGCACTGGTGCAACTATGAGAGGGTACTTAAAAACTCACCAATATTTGAACAAGGCTTTTCCCCCCCATTGTGAGTGGTGAGTTTTGTTTGTTTTGTGTGGTGTTTTTCTGAGGACTGTGTGTCGGGACGTGTGTTGTGCTGAATTGGAACGTTTTTGATACCAGATTAACTTCCAAAATATAATTTTTTTTTGTTTTTATATTTTTTCAATATATTTATTTTGTTTGTGCAAAATAAAGAAATAATTTTTAATGATACAATAGCCACAATTATTATTCTAAAAAGAATTTTTGTTAGGCTTAATGTAGACAAAAATTCAATGTGAAGCGACATGCAGTAGAGAAAAATTTCAATATGAGATTGGTTAATATATTTTTTCCTGCATGATCAGTTATCCGAATAACCCCAGTCCCGAATTGTTTCGGATAATCGATGCTCTACTATAGTGTCATTTCTTTGAATGTCACTTTCATCCAGCAATTCATTGCAAAAGATTACAGCTGTTGAAATTTCATCCAATTGTTTGCACAAAAATTCATGCAGCCATTCTTTGTCATAAGTGAGGACATTGCTAAGAGGGCAGTGGGAGGTATTAGAACTTCCACCATACATGATATGAGTCTATGTGACACCTTTTCCCAAAAGTGAAAGTATTTTTAGAGGCATATACTTCCAAGACATTGATGGCATCACTTCTGCCTTAGGATGTCTCTTCAGATACTATTAAAAATGACACTGCTGATAGTGTTTGCTGTCTCCCAGAGGTTTGGCAGCAGAGTGGCCATGAGGATGGAGACTACATCAAAGGACTGACCATCTTATCTGTGACGCATAAAGAGAACGATCAAAACAGGTTGAGATGAAGGGTAAGTCAAGGAGAACAATTGGAGATGCAAGTTTTGGAATAGAGTTTAAATGTAAAAAACGTGATAAAGTTAATGTTTAACCTAATAATTTATGTTTTAACTAGCAGACCCCGCCACGCGTTGTTGTGGCTCAAAATGTATCTATTATAAATGTATAACACTTCCCCCGTGTGGGGGGAAATTTTTCGAAAAATTTCTTCTTAGTGTACATTCTCTCGGCGTACCCTATTAAAACGCAATCAAAAACGCAAAAAACCGCATCTAAAATANTACTTCAAATTGTCAATTTTTAAAAGTTTTCTTTCCGGGGAGGGGACTCCCTTCCCGGACCCCACCCCAGCGTTTCACAAAAAATTTATCTAGACCATTAGCCCCCATATTGAGATCCGCCGCTGGTCAAGGGTGTCACGATTTTTTATTTTTCAATCAGGGGTGCCACTCAATGAAAAAGGCTGAAAAACACTGGTCTACAGTGTCTACATTTATGTAACCACGATCTTCCTTGTTATGTACCGGACTAGGTTATAGACAACCTATAATAACCCCTTTTAAAGTCCGCCCTATCATTGTCTCTCCGGACTCTTGTTGTTACCAAGCATATATGGTTTAACAATATTTCTGTATATAGCAGCCATTTGCAGCCTCATCTCCCTGGTAAACGAACTGTCGGGATTTTATTGCTTTCAACACTGCGTTGTTGACATTGTGACTTACTACGTATTTAACTAACATTAGCGATGCGGTTGCTCTGAGGCCAACCCACCTTCTTCTTAACCTATCTTACTTTTTATTCTTTCCGCCTCTACTATCTACTATCTTCTAAAATACTCTCAGCATCTTCATCTTCAACAACTAAGTCCTCTACTTCATCACTTCTTTATTCTATGAGGCTAAGTCCAATTCATAAATAGACAGCCTCCTAATCTCTGTATAAAATGAAAATATATCATGCTCCTGTGTGATTTTGGAATTTCAATCTTGAATTCAATTCAAAAGCTTTGCTTTTCCTATTGCTATTCATCTTTCTCCCAACAATACACAAGAATGATTCAAACAACCCAAATAAAATACTTTTTTTAAATACAAGAGGGTAAGCATCCGGTAAAAAAATGCAAATACACGGTTCACAAAAATTATTTGCAAAAATGCAAAAAATCTTTTGCCCGCACATATAGGACAACCTAGGAATTTGAAGTTGTGAGAAATGAATAAAAACCTCACCTTATTTGCAAGTAAATATAGTATATTGGAAACAGAAGAGTATAAGAAGAATGATTATGAACTACAAGTCTCCTTTTCCTACATTCCAAATCCTGGGAACAAAAAATACTTTTCAGAATTTCTCATAAGCAGCGAAAGAATCAAGGTCTTCATGGATGGGTCTAAGATAAATCAAAAGGTCGGGGCCAGTTATGTGATGTACCTTGAAAATAAAGAAATTCAAACCAAGATTATCAAACTAGATAACAGCTGTGGTATTACTCAGACAGAAATCATTGCCATTGCTAATACAGTCATAGACTGCAAAATGAATTTCTCTTGCAATAACATCAACATATTCTCAAACAGTCAAAAGGCCATTTCAACGATATTAAACAATGAGACTCACCCTACCACAAATGAAATAAATGTATACCTACAAAATTCTAATAATGGATGCTCACTAAACTGGATAAGAGGTCAGTCATACTGCAAGAGACAGAGCTAACAAACTGGCTAAAATTGCTGCATTAAACCAGGACCTATCTATAACATACAAAATGAAATTGATTGCAACTGGATATGTTACACTGAAAAACCACATAACTGAATGGCCAACACAGTGGAACTTGTAGACAAAATAAAAAGTTAACAAAACAATGGTTTAAACCAGATTTCCACCTGACTCAATTTCTTACAGACCACAGGTGTTTTCATATCTTCACTGCTTCCAGATTTCTGGCAATGATAAATGCACAATATGCAGTAAAACTAATGGCAGTGAGCATTATCTTTTAGACTGCCCCATAGTACAAAACGAAAGATCAGAAATAAAAATCATACACCAAAGCAAAGGAATAACCTGACTGTGTGACAGAAGATTATTAGTTTCTTGAATAAGATAAACATCTCACAAACTAAATGTTTAAAAGGACTAGAGCTTTCAACAGTAATTCTTCAAATTAGTTTGTATATTGATGTATATAGTATAGCTTCTGGTTGACATGCTTCAGGAGCTTTCCTGTTTTGCAGATTGTTAACTTGCACTTTCAACATAACAATTGTGATGCAAACTCCACACATTCTATCAGGTCAGTCCATAAGTTGGTGTGTATTTTATGACCTTGAGAAAAATCTTGTTTTGCTGTTAAAAATGCCAGTCTAATGTGATACTTTTTACACTGAAGAGTTAAATTGGATCTCATTCATATAATACTGTTCAGAATTGGAANTAAATTTATTTTATTGTTATAACTGATAGCTAAGGATAAAATAAAAAGTTTTAATTATCAACTTTTTTCTACTTGGTTGTTGCGCGAGGCCCCTCCAAGAGCGAGGTCCCGGGCGATTGCCCTGCTTGCCACCCCCTAAGACCGCCACTGCTTTCAGATAACTCTAATGATCTCTTATGAATGAGTTTTTTACAGAATTGGTTGTTGGCCCATTGCTAACCCTGTTAGTCATTTCTTACAATAGGAAGGGATACCATAGGTGCATTTAATCCCCATCCATAGGAAAAGTGATAGTCATAAGAAAAATTTTACTTTGTTAATAATAATAATAATAATAACTCTCCCGTGGTCACCACCTGGTCGTGGTGGGAGAGCCCAGTAGTTTTACAGATCCATAGGGGTATGCAGGCTGGAGCACAAGCTCCTGGTAGGGACACCCATGCCAGTAAGGTTTATGGGGAGAAATGAAGCGATTTAAAATAGAGCTCCTTTTCAGGCACTAAGGAAATGGATTAGGTGTCTTGATCGAACAATGCAATTGTTTTTTTTTCGTAAATTTGTTACACAATAGAAACGGATAAATTCGAAGAAAACGCGACAAGAGAGAGGAATCATATTCAGTCGCAACGTTGACCTCTTCCGCGCCCTTCATTAGGTTTCGAATTGTCACCAGGTGACTATGAGAGACCAATGGAGAGGCGACGACAGTTAAGAAATCTATAAAACCGTGCGACTCCAGGGACAAAGGTTCTTGGTTCTTGGTGCTCCTCTCCAGGATTTTTGTGATCCTACTACTTATCAACAGCGACAGATTCGTCAACTCCTGGGACTTACTGTCGCTCTCCCGTGCCGTCTTGATTTGCACAGATTTGCCTTTCACCAGAGACTTTCGCCGAAGCTGTGCCGCACGCCCCGGGGCCGTCGATCTCAACGTACGACATCGAGGGACCAAAACGGAGGATTTCGGACAGAATGTCGGACCCTTGATTCCTTGAAGAAACTTTTACTTTGCTCCTCGAGCTGTGTCACGTGGAAAATTTGAAGAACGTTGTAAGAACCTTTTGTAATATAATAAATGGGTTAAAGATGGTAAACCTGTCTCAAAGTCATTGTGCGCCCACACTACAGAAGGAACCGCTCGGCTGTCGAAAAACCTCACCCTAATCGGCTGACCTCACACTCTGCACTAGTTGAAGCAGAACCATCTTTAACAGTTGATTCATAAAAGCCTTAACCCTAGATGATATCTTTTAATTTATATGAATGTTTAACAAAAATTCTGCAGGTTTGATTAGTGGTAAACATTCCGGGGGTCATAAAGATGCTACAGTTAAAATTTGGTAACGATTAGTTCAGTAGTTTTCATGGTTAGTGGTCACAAACGAAAAATACGTTGTCTCTTTATATAGTAGTATAGATATAGGAATTTGTTTAAAAAGTTACTGTTAATAATGTTTAAATTTAATTGCTTGGTGGAAATTGGAATAGAAAGAAATAACCCTGAAATTGTAAGAGTTTTATATTATTGTTGGTAAATTTTAAAATTATTGTCAGGAAATTTAAATTTTGTATAAAAAATTTTCATTGTTTTTAATGTTTATGTAGAATGTGTCATATTGATATAAATACCCGCTGATGAGAAACAAACAGGTCCGAAATGCAATATTAACATGTATGTGTCCAGGTAAATTAAATAAAACAATTTTCTAATCTATGAAACTGAGTTGCAGTATCCTTAAAGCCAGTTTAACAAGTCCTGTTAATAGATATGTACTATTGAACGAAATAAGATTATGATATACGAACAGCTTTCGTTACATGGCATATAAAAGATTCAAATGTTACATAAAACCAAAGACAATGACAGACCAGACCAAACAATTAGTTTGTAACTTGAATGTCACAAAAGCATGAAAAGAATGAAAAATTTCCTAGAAACTTTCATTTTTACTGATAAGACAATGTTTCACACTTGTGGTTCAGTTAATTGTCATAACTGTAGAAGGTGTAGACTGATGCAAGACCATGTTTTGGGACCATTTTCTCCCCAGGGAATTTCTACTGCTATACAGTATCGAAGTAGAAATTGGAAAGCTCTCGTCCACAAGATGGCGCCCTGTCCCATTTCAGTAACTGTGTTCATATAGCTTTATATTACAGACTCCCTAATACATGGATTAGAAGTAGTAGTCTAATTGCACCACCACACTGAAATCTAGACAAAATACTGCTTAACTTTACTTGCGGGACAAAAGAATACAGTGCATACAAAGACGATCTGCCATCTTGAACATCCACAAGAGAATAACTGGAACCTTTGTGATTATCATGTCCAACATGCTGGCATGGACATGGGGTAAAATATTTCTTGGACATTTGCAAGGCTGCAAAAAAGAGAGTGAAATATCTTATCTTTTATACAAAACTATGTATGAAATAACAATTATTTTGTGAAAACATCATACAAAGTAGCCGAATGCTGTTACTATACACAGATCATCATCATCATCTAATTATTATATTGAATAATTTCATTTTACAGTTAAACAAATTCCAGAATATTACAAATTAAAAATCAAATTCATAATAATAAATTTCAAGCATTACAAATTAAAAAATTATGATGAAAATTTAACCTTTATTGAATCAGACTATATACTAAAACAGCTTAATTTTGGAAACCAAAAATTTTATTAGAATAAAAGTTTTCATTCTCATTGCAGATCATCATCATCTGATGTTATTGACTTATCAAATGCAATGAACAAACATTAACAGTACAGTTTCAGTTATTTATTTTGCATGAAATTGCAGCATTATGATATTTCATCTTACACCAGTAGTTTGATTTGTGCTGAAATAGTGCAAGTAGCTAAAGAAAGAAAAAAGTTTATAAATATAAATAAAATATTTCATGTTATACAAATATAAAAGTGATGAAACTAATTCTATTGTGAACAAAAGCACAGTTTGAAGCAACTAGAAATTATAGTCTTCTACGCTACCTTTACCATAAAAAATGGCTTGTTATTGCAATAATAATGCTCATTTTGAAACTAATGTTACCTGTAGTATAAAATTAAATCATAATATAATCTAATTGCACAAATCCAGAGAAAAATTTTGTTAGTCAAACATATGTTTTCATACATAATTCATTCCTAAAAGTTCTGAAACCAAAACAAATTTTCCCATAAGAAACTTTTCCCAAAATAAAGCTTTATTTTTTAATTGTATTCATTACCTTTCTAAATGATGTTCATTAAAAGTTCTTGCATGTAATTAATACTGTTAAATATAATGCCGAATGGCAATTGTGTACTAATTAGAAATAATAAAAAAATTATATTTAATAATAAATTTTTGTTATTTAATTTTATTTAAGCACCATTTAACATAAATTCTTGAATGCCATTTATATTAACATTAGTGTGGTTTTTATTAATTCGTTTAAATTTGACTGCAGTGTGTACCAAAAAACAGAATTAGTATCTTTTCTGCATGCGCAATAAAATCTAAGTTAAATAGCAATGTTGTCGATGATTCGTGATGTGACATCTAACGATGCCGGGCAATCTCGGGTGCCGCTAACGTCCAAATAGGTAGTCCCGTCAATCGGTCGAGCCATCGACTTTCTTTAACATAGGAAATAGGGGGAGTCAACCGTCCGTGTCTCTAATCTGTGGTCGGCTCTTGCCAAGTAGCTTGTTTGGCAACCGATGCAATTATAATCTCCCAATTAAAAAATACAGAAATCTTTGTAAAAATCAAAATTAATTAACTTTTTTCTCATATGATCAGTTAATTTGGGATTTTTACAAAGTAAGGTCTGTTTTCAAATATTATTATTCTTTGTTGTACAATGAAGTTATTAATCAGCACATTGTTATTTTTGGTAAAACACATTTTACTATAACAATATATTTATTTTGTCTTATTATTTTTACAAATTTTGTGTTGGACTCAATATTAGCAGAGTTGCAAATTTGTTTAAGTAATTGTTAAATACTCACCTCTGTTGTTTTATCTTTCAATCTGTCTTCTAAGTAAGTCATTACATTTTCACAAATTTCACACCGAAAATCATTTTTAGATTTTGAAGGTGGCAATATTTTTGTGGCTGAAATTAGCAATTAATAAAATTAGTTTCAAAATGTATGTAAAATATATATAAATGAAAAAATTTTAAATAACAAAATGCTAAAACTGAAAGTCAATAATGCATTATATGTAGTACAGTAGATCCCCCTATAAGACGGGTTCCTATAATTATGATTCCTATAAGACGATGAAAAAATTGTGGCGGTATCCGTAAACAATGGTAAAAACACTCCTATAATTATGTAAAACATCATCGGGCAGCTGAACTACTTTCCACCGTCCAGCGCCACGCTACGGACAGTTTAGGAGGGTAAATTGAGTTTAGTATCATCTGTACATATAATTATATATAAATTAGGTACTGTATATATAATTATATATTAACTTAATTTATTTAACTTTATTATAATTCTAGCGCCACGCTACGGAGAGTTTAGGCGAGCTATCGTCTGTACAGTATGTAAATTAGGTACCATAAGCCTAATACAGTACTGTAATTTTATACATTTCTTGTGAAAGAAACATTTCTTATTCAACAATGATTAAAATTATTTATATTAATGATGTCTCCAAAGTTCAACGAAGTTTTCGCAGAAAAATAATATCAGAAATCGCGGCCACAGTTTGCTGCGCTGTTCCGCAACAAAAACAAGCTTGAGCAACGGCGATGTCGAACAGTGCACACTAAGTAATCCTACAATTTTTTGTTTATAGCTTAGTTTATACGGATTATTTCCAAAAAAAATATACGTATTTTGGAAATGTTGAGTCTGATTAGTCTAAAATCGATTAATTTTATGGAAGAAAACCTTTCAAACAGCCGTAGTTCATAAACTTCACACGTGTCGGGCTGTGATTCCTACAAAATTTATTCATAAAGAACAGAACATATCTACCGTCTTATAAGGGGATCGACTGTATATATATCTGACATCATGTACACATGCATGTGAATCACGATATACAGGATAACTCATTTTAATTATTCCAACTCAAAAATGAATAAATAAGCAATACTCATCCTGCAAAAAGTTCATAAATCAAAAATGTTAGATCACAAGAGGCTATAAAATGGAACTATGTTTCATCATACATTGCCCTAGAATAAAAATGGGTTCAGATAAAAAGTTTGTAAAATCATGATATGCAATAAAAAACAAAGTACAGTCGATCCCCCAATAACGCAGTAGATACGTTCTGCTTTTTATGAAATTCATGTTCTACGAGTCCTTAAATACATGAGCCAATCACAGCCCGGCACATATGCAGTTTAGGGACTACAGCTGTTTGAATGGTTTTCTTCCATAGAATTAATTGATTCCAGACTAATTTGACTCAACATTTCCAAAACACATATAATTTTTTTAGGAACAATCCGTATAAACTATGATAAAAAATTGTAGGATTACTTACCGAGTGTGCACCGTTCGACGACGCCATTGTTTAAGCTTGTTTTTGTTGTGGAGCGGCGCATCGAACGGTGGGCGCGTTTTCTGATAAGTTATTTTTCTGAGAAAAATTCGCTGAACTTTGGAGCTTTGAACTTTAAAAAATTATTTCTATTAATGATGTATCCAAACATCATTAATAGAAATAATTTTTATGGCCGTTGAATAAGAAATGTTTTTTTCACAAGAAATGTACTGTATAAAATTACAGTACTGTATTAGACTTACAGTATCTAATTTATATACTATACAGACGATAGTAAACTCAACTTACCCGCCTAAACTCTCCGTAACGTGTAAGTAGTTTGAATGCTCCAGATTTGACCAATCCTGTCGCAACACGAGTCGGTGATGACATTTTACTGCATTTTACGAGTTTCTTTTAGCGTAATATAATTACCTCTTTCTAACCTGTTACCGGTGTGTCTACTAACTCTTAACGATCCAAAACGAATCAAAACTAACGTTTTCGAACCCTTAACCGGTTCTTCTTCAGGTTTTTTTTTTCGAATCTCTGATGGAAAATGCAGCTCGTAAAAACTTTAAATTCGAAATATGTAAGTTCGAATGCACGTTTCCCGTTTCCGTCGTTGTAACGTGCATTCGAACTCACATATTTCGAATTTAAAGTTTTTACGAGCTGCATTTTCCATCAGAGATTCGAAAAAAAACCTGAAGAAGAACCGGTTAAGGGTTCGAAAACGTTAGTTTTGATTCGTTTTGGATCGTTAAGAGTTAGTAGACACACCGGTAACAGGTTAGAAAGAGGTAATTATATTACTATTCTCCGGTGTTGTGGTAAAGATGAGTAGTCAATTTCTTTTAGCGTCTTTATATGAATACAATCGCAACTTTTTTGCTGCTATATATGAATCCGCATTATATGAACCCGTTTCTACTGTATTCATTTAAGAAAATAAAGTTGTTCCCATTTTATTGATTGTAGCACCATCTTGAAATGTTTGGTTTAATCGATTTTTTGTTGGATGTGTATTTTTCGAGTTATTCTAATATATTGATTAAAATGAACGATGCTGTATAGCAAAATAATATCTTTAGTTTTTTTCAGCTAGTCTATTCAAGATGATGCAAGATAGATGAGGAAAGTTCAGTGATTGTTCAAAGGAAAAAGTGAATGGCGCAGTGCAATATGTAGAAGCAAGATTTCTATAAGAAAGATCTTAATAATCTTAAACACTGATATGTGGCCAAGATGTCTACCATGAGTTTTTATAATTTTATTCATTTTGTACTCTTGTTAATTGGTTCTTCACATATTTTCGTTATTTATTGTTAATTGCATTTACTTTTACTTTGTTTCATTTTTAAGAATTATCATATTTTAGTCTCTAGAAATGACAAATCCATGATCTTGATTGTGTTAGATAGCAGTAGTTTAGTTAAGAAGGGCTGGAAGAACAAATAAGACAGTCAAGGTGTGAAGCGATGCAATAAGATCCTACATACCATGTTAAAGAGATTAGGAGAATTACATACCAAAAGGGTTGTCCTAGTTCAGTGATTCCCATTTAGTTTTTCCTGCGTACCACTTCAACAAAGAGCTCAAACTCACGTACCCCTTATAGCAGAAATTCATATTAATCCATACTAATATAAATTCGAAGGTAATTCTGTGTGTCTGTCTGTCTACCTTTTCACATCTAAACTGCCGAACAGGTTTTAATAAAATTTGGCACAGAGATAGCTTACATGTTGGAGATGGACATGGGCTACATTTCATTGCAAGAAAATATCTTATTCCCATGAGAAAATTCGATATAATGCGGGCGAAGCCGTGGGTAGACAGCTAGTGATAAACAGAATAAGTTTTTTTTTACATTTATTACCTTTAAAATACAATTCTAATAATAATGAAAATAACATAAGGTTATTTAATTTTACTGTGACAAATGTGCACGATTTTCTTTGCACAACTTTGTAAAATCTGGTTGCTTTTTGGTCAACTTCAGGTCTCAAGTCAGCTTTGAGTCAAAGTTGGTGACGATGTTTAGTTTTCGTGTTTGTCACGGCCGAAAATCCGCTCTTGCAGAGGTATATTGTGCAAAATGGTAGTAAATATTTTATTGCCGCTTCGCTGATACGATAATAATGATAACTGTACAATTAACACAAATTGTGTTAATTGTACAATTTTTGTTTCTTGCATTAGAATTTCATTTAGGTATTGTCACAAATGCATTCTTTGAAATTTCGAGACTATTTTTAGTTATAAATAAACAAATTTGTGCATTCGACATCATGTTGTAAATTGTCGAATTTTTGATGGTCCATCCATTATTTTTTGATTGCTTCATCTCATGCATTTAAATTTTAAATTGACCGATTTTAGATTGTCGAGCGCACCCCTTCGTGCAATTTCGCTTATCTCCAGGGGTACACGTACCACTAATTGGGAACCATGGTCCTAGTTGGTTGCAAGTCAGCATCCCACAGAAAGCTATTGCTCCATGATCATTTGAAATTTGTGAAATACCTAGGATAGGATGGTCAATTAGATCAGTCTCTGAAAGCAGATGGACATTGCCAATAAATTTTGAGAGATCATACAAGTTACTGGAAGAGGATGTACTGTACAATGCAATATTTCAGATAGTTGTGAGTAGGTTGTGCAGATTGCAGGTTGTTGATAATTTGAAGTTATATACAGCAGAGATAGGAGATTAACAATTTTAGATTACAGAAACTTATCCACCTGTGATACAGGAAGAGGCCATAAAAATTACATTAAATTAGCTAAGATTTAAATAGGGAATGGACATTGAGGAAGAAGAGGCAATTATGAGTAAGATTTTAGATATTATAATCAAGCTATCTTATTTCATATTTTAAGAAAATTTTGATTCCTATAAAAGAGTTTAATGATATTTACGTAAATAGGTATGTTGAATAAGAGATAGAATAGAAGAACATAACTACGAAATTACCAACATACCAGCATAAATTCATTTAAAAAACGAACATTTTCTACCGTCTTCAATGGTCATCATCAGGTTCGAATCCAAGATTTCAAAAAATCGAACATTGCAGTTATGCGCATGTCCGATGCAGGGCCTTAATAAAATTATTCATGTAATTGGTTTCCTGCTTCAAAAATCCGATGTTTATATTATAGTGTAGACATATATAGTGCGTATTATGACGTATAATGGATGCACACCATATATGTCTACACTATAATATAAACACGGATTTTTGAAGCAGGAAACCAATTACATGAATAATTTTATTAAGGTCCTGCATCGGACATGCGCATAACTGCAATGTTCGATTTTTTGAAATCTTGGATTCGAACCTGATGATGACCGTTGAAGACGGTAAAAAACGTTCATTTTTGAAATGAATTTATGCTGGTATGTTGGTAATTTCATAGTTATGTTCTTAATTCTCACACCAGTATGATGAATGATTGGATAGAATAGAAGAGTTTGTGAATTAAAAAAAAAAAATGGAAACAAAAAACCAATATTGGAAGATTACTTGGATTAGCAGGAAAAAAAAAAAAAATCAGGAAAAAATAAGCACCAGGGTGTATAAGAAGCAAAAGTGTCATTGATAAATTGAAGATAAAAAGAACTCGTTAGGTACAAGGTGAAAGCATTAGAGTTTGTTAAAAAAAGCATATGTGTATTGTAGTAAAGTTGTAGGGTTAGAACGTTGCAAAATAAAATGAAGACATTTAACAAATCAAGGAACTAAACCAGCAGAAATTGAAAAAAAAGAATTTAAACAAAATTTTTTAAAATGGGTAATTGAAATAGAAAAGTATGACAGTTTATCAAAATTGAATGTGGAAGAAGTCATTTCCATTTATCCAGAAATTATTTGCAATGCAGCTAGATCTGTCACAGCAATGCCCCCAACACAAATCAAGTGTAGAAAGATTATTTTTAGCTTTGAAAATAATTAAAGCTGATTTAAGGGCATCTTTGAAGAAGGATTTAATTGAAGCTATTTTGTTTCTTAGAACCATTTCATAAAATTCAAAATTTTAAATCTAATTTTGTTTTTTTTATTTAAATGAATGAAAATGTATTTTTTTAAATGTTTTTTGTATTTCGTTATAATTCATTTATTTTAAATAAAAAAAATGCATCAATTTAATTTATTAAATACGTAATTTTCTTTGTAGTATTTGTGTTTAGTAGTTAAATTATTTTGACCCAATTGAATTTGAATGTTTTTGATTCATTCATTTATTATCCTCACTCTAAATAAGTACCCCCATAAAATGACTTGGTACTTAATTTTGCCAGAGTAATTGAGCAGCGTATACGTTTTTCTTTTCTGAACAAGGAGCTGAAGTAGCTAGCTAGATCACACACTTTTTAGTTGGACTAACTCTTCTGGAAGGGTGAAATTGAAGTGCAAATGCTGTCAAATATATGTAGTTGTAGAATTTTATCGCTCCCCTTTCTCCTCTTTTTAAATATTTCTTAAAAATTAATGTAAGTTAAATATTAAAAATACTAACTATAAAAGTATTTGGGTAAATGCCCCGGGCTCCTTTGAGTTCAGAGAAGAGTAACCCCCCTATGAGTGCCTTTGCACCCCCCATAAAATGACTTGGTACTTAATTTTGCCAGAGTTGGAGTCAACCTACTAAAATTATCAGGAGTCGAAGTTGAGTTTTTTTTACAAACTCCCCAGCCATGGTAAGAATAAATGAAAACAACAATGATGAAACTGGAGGAAGAGAAAAAGCAAGGTGGAGAAGAGAACGTGTTAGTTGATATCATGAGATCTTACAAGATGTTGTGCAGGCAGATAATGAGGTATGAAAGCAGGCTAGTTTTTGTAAAGCACAACACAATGACATGACGAAAAATAAAAAAGATTTAACAGAGTATGACAATCTGGGATATGTGTGATAAAGATGAAAGAAATGAAAGAAAAGGAGTGGTATGTAGGATCTATGAGGAAAAGTTTAAAAAAGAGGATAGACGGGCATAAGAGATCTGATTAAAAATACAGTCGACCCCCCTATAAGATATAGATACGTTCCAATTTATTAGGAATCCGATTTCTTACAAGTCGTTCAAATCACAGCCCGACATGTGTCAAGTTTACGGACTACGGCTGATTGAAAGGTTTTCTTCCATAAAATTAATCGATTCTACACTAATCCGACTCAACATTTCCAAAATATGTATATTTTTTCGTAGTTTTATAGGAATCGTAATTATAGGGACCGTAATTATAGGGGGGTCGACTGTAACTCAAATACAAGCCTGACATGAGAGGCACTAGATGAAAGAATGAGAATATTATGGGAAGAAATGAGGACATTATATAAGAAAGATGATTATACAAAAATAAAAGTTGAACAGATTGTTACCTTTTAGGATTGGGGTGTAATGTAATAAAAAGTGATGTAGATGCACTATTGAAACTTTGGAATTAACATGATAATTGTAATAGTAATAAATGACTGATATCACTTATTATTGTAATAATGTCTTAAGACAATGACAACTGAGTTAAGGATTAAGTAGAGTTGGTGATGAAATGAAGTGGAGAAAGTAAAGTGGTAAAAGAAGTGTGGGTTGAATAACAATACACAGTAGATTTAGTAAGATAGAAGTGTTATTTCTAATTATTTCTAGGATTTAAAGTTGATTTTAAAATATAAAAATAGAACAAATGCCTTAAGTTAAAAAATTTGAACTTTTTATACAATCTTAGAATGTGAATATAACATTGGCCTTATCTCATTTAAAAACAACATTTGAAAATTATTACCTCATGTTTCTGGCAGTAAGATGTGAACTCTGAGGGATTTGCCTCTTCCCAGAATTGAAGACACCTTTGTACAAGAAAGTTAAATGGAAGCATACCTGTACATGCAACTCTTTACAAGATATAGCACCCTCAAAATCAGACTTCTTCCAGGTGCTATATGCTCTGCTAAGCCTAGCATGGTGGTCAGACATTCTAATGATATTTATTAATAAAAATAAAGTCTGACATGCAACCATTTGTGAGATATTCACCTCCAAAGTGGAACCCCAATGGCAGCAGTTTTGGTCGCCATCTTGCTTATGAATTGTTGCTTATGTTTGCAAACAAGTTATGTTTTAGGCATGGCAACCAATGCTTTTAACATAAATAATAAATGCATTAAGTTCTACTGATCAAAAACAGTTACCTTCAACCAGTGCTACTGCCTATTCTCCACACTGATTTCTCAAACGAGATTCCGGTTGTTTTGTTAACCCAGGAAATCCCACAAATTTCTTAAAAGTTCACTTTTTTCTTATTTTGTGTTAAGGTTGAGGAAATTTTGCAAATAGAGAGTATAATTAACACAAAAACTGTCAGAATACATTTGTATTTATTAATTTTAAACCTACTTATTAGTTTTTTTTTAATTTTTCCTCCTTATGGCATGTCACAAATTGTCAATAATCAATACGTAGCTTATTTGTAGCAGGACTCTAAAAATTATTTACTTGTCAAAACCCGTAATATCTGGAATAATTGCGCTTATGCTGTCTTTATTTTTAACCATGTCCGGTAGCATCAATAACTGTCTAATGCCAGGTTGTGCAAATTGGGTAAGGATACAAATGAGTACGAAGTCTGCAAGTATAAAGTTTTTCTTCATAAACCCGATTATTAAAGCCAAACGAATTGCTGAATTAATCGGGCTATAAACTCGATGCCGCTATTAAAGCAGCTGAGGTAGACAAATGAAGAATACTAGAGAGCAAAAGAAGTACTACAATCTTGAAAACAAACTAAATTTTCCATGCTACAAGTGAAAAAAAACATATAACATCTGTCTTCTCTTAAATGCATTAAAGACGATTCTACTAACATCAATTAAATTGGAAAGGGCATTCTCAGTAGCGAGACTTTTCATTACTAAAGAATCAGATTGATTGATTGGAATATTGACAATCTTTGCTTTTTAAAATCTTATTATAAAAATTTACAATAAAATTTTGTATTATGTTTTATTTAAATAACAAAAATTACCTTCTAAGTTAGAAGTTTCATCTAGATTCATTTTTTTTTTTAAATTTTCAACTCATTTCAAAGCATTGTAGTTGTTGTTGTTATAGTAGTATGCAGTTTCCAGCAAACTTTTAATAAATTTTTTCTATTTGTGAAAATTTATGTAATTCAAAGGTAATTTTTAATATGTATCTTACACAGTATTATTAATATGATTATGGAGGTTGCAGAATGTATTAAATTACTTTAAAAAATGAAAAATAATTATATCATTCAATTTTAAGATTTATTTTATATCTTAAAAAGAATTAATTATATCCCGGGATTTCNGCAAACTTTTAATAAATTTTTTCTATTTGTGAAAATTTATGTAATTCAAAGGTAATTTTTAATATGTATCTTACACAGTATTATTAATATGATTATGGAGGTTGCAGAATGTATTAAATTACTTTAAAAAATCAAAAATAATTGTATCATTTAATTTCACAATATTTTGTATATCTTAAAAATAATTAATCCCGAAATTTCGGGAAACAGTTCACTTTTATCCCAGAATCCAGGGACAAGCAAAAGACCGGGAAATGAGAAACCTTACTCCACACTCTGCATTGATCAAGGCTTGCTGTCATTTGCCTTGACTGACACTTCACACATGTATTAAAACTATCTCCTTTCACATATAGTCACATGATTTGATGCAAACAACAGCAAGCACCTCAGTGCCTGCATGGAAGAGAGCACCCACACCTTCTAGAACTATATAACATCAAGTATGCCACAAACAGTCAAGTCAAAGCAGGCGTAGACACATGGGCTAAACAATTGAACATGATAGTGTTAGCAGAGCACAAGGAATGACTCCCAATCATGCATGTCCTGAAAGTATCGATAGATTGATTTTGGGACGAATAATCACATGTAGAGTTATGGTTCTTTTGACTGAGTATGATCTATACCTCTGATAAGGTCCCAACATTCATTTCATTCAGAGCTGTAATTGTACTTCTCTGGTTCCATATTATCTTTACAAAATGCTTACTTTCAAGTAGTCAACTGCTTAAATTTTTCATCAAGGAACATTTTTGTCCTGTTTTAGGATCGCTTCAGCTTCTTAACCCACAAGTCACTGTTCCAACTGAATTTGAACATTTTTGATAAATTGAACAATTCAAACTATACATTTTCATTCCAATTTGTTAAAATCAATACTCATGTGTTTGCAATATCAACATCATTTCTCAGTTCAGGTGAAAATTTTCACACTTTGTATAACTATATCATCTCCAATTTCATGTTTCTAACACTCCAATCCATCTAAGGAACAGAGGACTTGAAAAAACTGAACAAGTCATGTAAATAAAACATTGCTCCAGAATTCTTATATTCTTAATGTCATACCAGCTTCTAAGTACTATGGATTGTTTCCAACATACTTCTACTTCTTCTAGGGCCCACTGAGTTAAAATCATGCTGTTTGTGGGGAATGGATTCAAACTGTTCTCTGATCCCAAGAATCACTGATCTGTAAGTGGATCCAATGTAGAAAAATTTGTTACTTCCTTTGCTTAATCTAATGGCATAGATTCCAGGCTTTTTAACTTCTGCCACTACTTCTGTCTGTTATAATTATCTGTACAACCAAGGGTAATCTTTTAATTACTACTTGGATGTTATATTGTTTTGCTAATTCAATGTTATCATCAGTGCTATAGTTTGCCCAATACTATGCAACACTAACTTCCTCATTTTTTACTTCAGTTGTTATTTGCTTTTTATATCTAGTTGATTTAGACAAGCTTTCACCAACTTCACTTTTTTGCAGGACCCCATGTCTATGTGCTGCTTCTATTATCACTTTAATTTCTTCTTTTCTGTGCCGACCATGAGTTGATTGAATAACTGTTCTTTTTAGTAGGGCTCTATATGCTGCCAGTTTATGAGCTATGGAATTTGAGTGCCAGGGAATGCATGCTTATAAGTGCTTTCGTTTACTCGCACTTTTATGCGTCAAATTTAATATTTCCACAACTCTGACTCACAACATTTTGTTGGCAAATCTGATTCACTGAAATCTGACATTGAACTATTAGTAATATTTGTATGGTATACGAGAATACAGGATCTAGAATGCAAATACTGTGACAGTGGCTAACAATCTAACCAAAATTGAACCTCTTCTCTTGGGTGAAGGTTAAGATGTGCACAACTTGAATGAGTATAAGCTTACTGGATTGGCTCTGCCAAGTCATAACTTCATTGACAGGTAGGCAGGCTTGAAGGGCCAGAGTCTTATCAGGGTGGGCAGATGGTCATATACTGATGCCTACATTTCTAAATTATAGGTGAAAAATGACAAGCTGAGATATACACAAATTTTTTTATGCCCAGAACAATTGTGGGCAAATTCTGGATAATTTTTTTTGAAAGCGAAAAAGGCTAAAATTTTGGCTAAATTTATAATTTAACATGTAAATATAAAAAATTTTCCAAAATTTAGTGCAAACTGGGAAGAGCAAAATAATGTTTTTGAGCATGGGACAATGAAAAAATCAGGTTGCCCCAAGTGTTATTTATAAACATATACAGTACCAATGCTGTATTTCTTAACAGTTGTATCTGCAATATATTTCAACTTATAATGTCATATAAAGTACACAAATGCATTTTTTGAAAGTGATTGATGTGACTCAAGGATTACTTAAGTTGACTCACATTTACAAAATGAAAAACTGACTAATTCACAAAATTTTTAGGATGTATGCTCTGGCCCTGATGGTACATGGCTTTATATATTTTGGTACAATATTGTTTTCTTGTTACAAAAATGGTTACATCCAAAAAGTTAACTTACAATGAACTTCTCTGATCCATCCTGAAAACAGATAAATCAAACCTGTTACTGGACATGCACATGGTCTTTTTATCTGGGAGCTTCTAACTTCTCCTAGATTCTATCTTATTTTAAAATCAAACAATTAGTCCATTGACACTAATTGTCACAGATTTATTTTGCAACATTGTTTAATTTCATTGCGCAGTTTTCTCTTCTCTCTTCAACCATAAATCTATGCACAAATTTCACAAGCCTGGCTATTTAAAGGTTTTCCTTTTTTCTAGAAGCAAATTACCGCACAACTATCCCATCCTGTCACCCTATATCCCCTGAAACAGATCCAATTTCTATTGACCAAATTAAATCTTTTGTTGCACCAAGATATAAATGAGAAATGAGAGTTTGTGTGTATCTTGAATTGTGTAATAAGTTAATTTGAACTTTCAGGAAAAAACTCAGTAAAAAACAATTTCTTAATTTAAAAACTGATTGAAGCACTATTTGTATACCAAATTAATATGTTTCATTGCTTTTTTATGTATTTTTTTATTATGCATTATATTGTTATAAATAAAGTTTGAAATAAAAATAATTTTTATTATTATTTTTATTTCAAACTTTTATTTTAAAATAAAAATCAAACTGATGGTTGAAGATGACTTTGTACAGTTATTTCTCTACAAAGTCAGTTATTACAAACAATATGTTTTTTATAAAACATATCAAAATCTGATAAATTTATTACATACAATAATAATTTAGTCTCCAATAAAAATATTCTTAATAAATATGATCTAAAAATTAAATATTAATCAAAAGCGAATTTCTCAAAAGCATTTTGGTAAACCATGCTCACCCAGAATTTTTTCTTCTGGTTTGCAAGTATTCAAGTGATCACAAACTTCTTCAAATTTCACACCAAGTAGTAATAATTCAACAACTTTCTTACTGTAACTATCCACAAATGATTTACATTCTTTTGAATAACTCGGAATCCATTTTGTACAAACTTTATCCAAAGAATCTTCAATGATTTTCTTTAAACAATACAGGAAAAGAAAAATTTAAAAAATTTAAGACTTACAAACTTCTAAAAATAAAACATTGAAGCTTTAAAAATTACAACCAACCTCATTTCGTTGACTGATATCTTTACTTAGAAAAAACATCACAGCTTTACAGAAGGCACAGTCTGTATCTTGCTTGAAAGAAAGAATTGGATGTCCCAACCTTTCTATTGGTAACTGATTTATAATTGCTAAAACAAATTAATAAAATACATTCATTGTCTGATTCCATTACACTAAATATTTTAATTTGCTAATATATTTAAATTCCTGCAATCTTTTTAAAACAAAAATTCAATTCAAGCAATAGTAAATATATAAATCAATTTTATATTTAGTAATGCAAATAAAAAAACCATACATCTATAAATATATCAATATAAACTCGAACTTTTAAACTTAAGTTCTTATTGTTTAATCATTACAGCTGAGAAGGAGAAAATTTCTTGGAAAACATTTTATTCATTAATGTAATCTTGATAACTTTAATAAGTTGACAATAATGAAATTTGTTTCAAAAAGCCAATGAAATTGGCCAAGAAAAGCTTTTAAGTGAAATTTAAATAAGCCAAATAATAGATTTTATAGCAAAAAGCAAATAATTTATACTGTAAATCCTCTTGTAATTGCCAATTGCTCAATTAAAGGCTCCACAAAAATTGTAGAACAGATTGAATAGCTCTCGTTCCCACTCTGATGGATGTGGACACATAAATAGGAGGCCAGTGACCAACAGTCTACAAGAAACTTTAAAATACTTGAAAACGATTCTTTCAACAACAATCTTTTGGTGTCCACTTAACACATGAAACAGCATCATACATCTGCTGCACATTTCCTGGATATCAACATGTGCATACAGGATGGTAGAATTTAACACATCACACCAGTGTACCACAAACCCACAAACAATCCAATTTTCATCCCATCCTCCTCACATGATCCCTTCCAATATGAAGTAGTGGCTTTTAGAACCTCAGTAAAAGGGGCATTCACAGACTTCTACTTTCAAGGAGGGAACTCATGAACTGTGATACATAAAACAGCAGGCTATCCAGCACGAGTACCCACCTACATTAATAAAATGTTTAGTAAGATAAAACAAATATGGGGAGCAATACCAAAATATGAGAAAGGCAGAACATAAATTCAAGGTTATGCAGTATAACAAGACCCTGATGGCTATATATCAAGAAGTGGCAGGAGACAACAACCTTTCCTTGGCCTACAAGAGGAACCCCACCATCTATATGAAACACCAAGGACCCTCACAATAAGATGTTCCTTCTGGAAGTACACTCCATACCACTTCAGGAAAAGTGAGAGACTCAGCCTTGTTTACTAAACTACTGCCTGACCTGAATCATTAACAATACTATTTTATCGGTTAAGTATCAAATTTCACACCTGGGAGTTAATCACTCAGCAAGTTCTCAGTTGCTAAAGAACACTTTCACATAACCTTCTGACCTATTATTGAAAAGTTGTCAAATGAATATAGCTACAAACCTATTTTTGTCGCAGTCGTCGACGTTCTTTCCGTGTTACTGTCTTCATCCGACCCTTAGAAGTTTTTTTGTTCCAACTCATCGTGTCTGTGCAGTGCACATTTTTGGATTTACCTACGAACATATTAAGTGCCAAACCCTTGGATTATTTCATCAGAAACCCAACGAATTAAGTGCCTTTTATTAAAATTATTATCAACGTCGCCGATTCGAAACTGTTGAACCTCAAAGGCTTACACGACCTCAAAGTAATTATCGCCACACTGAAATTGTAAACTCTCTCTCTTGTTTGCGCATTATTCCTCGTCTAAAGAACTTAACCACTTAATGTAAAAGATGTATAGTCTATCAGTACCCATTAAACTGTTGTTACGTTAACCTAGTCTCTGCGCGAGTCACTTCCAGTATGCTGTCTTTCACTCCATCCGCCTGAACTATCACATCTGCGACCGCTCGCGTAACATATGTAACCCTCTTATCCTGACAGATGTTAAAATGGTGTCAGTCCTGACAAAGATTAACACCTGATGGTCACAAAAGGAACGGTTGACAACTCAAAACATTGGGGCTACCACACATTCATAAAAACCATGTCTCCAAAAACATTTTATTTCAATTAATAAAAGGCAAACTACTACAGCTTTAGCCACATATGCCTCAGACGAGGATGTGCAGGTGAATGTAGATCAGGGATAGACAACCTTTTTCTATGTAAGGCTTGCATTGCAAAACTTTTGAACTGACACAGGTCGCATACAAGAAAAAAGATGAAAAAAATGTTGGTAAATCAGAATTATTTATTCATATATAATTATAAATTAGCATAGGTATACTTAATTTAGCTTATGGAACTGATGTAAACATAATATATCAGAAATATTTGGCTAAATATTAGTCACTGCTGGCTTTAAATTAGTTTCAATGTGTCTGTTAGCTGGTTTTTTGTTTTAATTTTTACTAAATTCATTGTGGAAAAACTATTCACATACATAAGTTGTAGAAAATAAGATTTGAATTTTTGCTGCATACTTCCTTAAGCTGGGAAATTAATATATTTATTCATATTTTACTTGGGCTGCAAAAAATATTACTGCGGGCCACGGGTTGCCCATCTCCGACATAGATAATGCATGTCTCATTCATCATACATGGAAGCCTCCTCTACTTAGTACCTGGAAATTTACAAAATGAATATAAACAACTCGGCTATCAACTACAAGGAAAACAACACATTATTCCTAGCTTGAAGGGCATTATTGGATATTTAATATTACTTTTATGTCTAGATATTTACATCACAATACAAATGCGTGACATCTAATGGCCAATCAGATGTTTGTTTTATATTTTAAATATTACATTCCATCACACATTCTATTCTGATATACATTTCTGAGTAAGTTCTTTAACTTGAGAATAATTGCTAGAAGCAATCGAAAATGTTCGTTTTTCTCCATCATTGTGTTTCAAAAGCTGGATTTTTTGTTGTATAAGTATTTTGAATATTATCCAGTATTTAGTGCATTTATTATTACTGGACACTTTTTAACAAAGTTTTGGTAACTTGTGACAAACCTTGAATTGGTGGGGGAAATAATCACTACGATTTGTCAGAAAATATTGCAATAAAATTTTTTTTAAAATATAGCGTTGAAACTTTGTGAATTTAAAACTGATTAGTAATTCTAACCTAACAGAAATAGAGAAGTTGATAAACCATTAAAAAAGTCTAGTGAAAAATGTTACAAACTTACAGAAATATTCAACAACAAAAGAAAAACAAACAAACAGTCTTGTGTTTCAATTGCCAAGAAATGATGACACAAAGAAATTTGGAACAAAAGTTTTTATTATTATTCCAAACTAAATAGAAAAATTCAATTAAAAATCTTTCCTGATTATTCTTATAACAGCAGTCTCACATAATCACCCATAAATTATTAAGTGAAACTTTTCCAATAAAAACTTAATTCAAAACAGCAGTGCCACATGTGACTGGCCATAGGCAATTACTGAGAATTTACAGTAATGAAATATGCAATAAGTATTAAAAATTGGCTTTAACGTTTTCTAAGTTATCAGATTTGACTATCAAAATAAAATATATTACTTCAATGTTCCTAACCTAAAGCTTTTTTAAAAGAAGCTTTTCCTATCAAAATTATATAGATCTATAAAATTTGTTGAAATTTTTTAATATAAACTAGCTAAAAAAAAGACTACTAAAACTTTATGAAATGATAATTTGGATAAATATAAAACAACAACTATCTATTACTGACATTAATTAGTGCCTAAAGTTAATATTAAATCCACCCATCAAACAAAATGATAATTACTAATACACTGCACTAATCTTGTATAGCTTTGCAATAAAACCTTGTACAGTGATTTTATTTTTTTAAATTTAAATTTGAAGATAGAAACATTTGAAACTAAAACATTTAAAATCGGAAGCTAAACCAAACTCAAATCGCACCAGAAAAATTTTATGGAACACCCGAAGGTGGTCCTAGGATGGATCGAAAATGTTAGTGTTACGTTTCTAAAATAAACTGCAAAGCTATACAAGGTTAGTGCAACATAATAGTAATTTCAGAATTATTATTTAAGTTGAGATGAAAAATACTTACATTTAATATCATTTGATTCTTTTTTATTGTATTTATTTTCATGAGTAATATAGTTAGGCAAGATTTTCACTGCAGGAATTGAATTACGAAGAGACGTTATGGGACCAGACTGTGTTGAAGGTTGTACTCTTTCACCATGTTTACCATTCCACATTTTAATTAAAGGAGTTATTATTATTTTAGCTTCAACTTTACTTGAAGAACAAAGTCCCAAATATGTACATAATGTTTGAGGGTTCTAATTAAAGAAAAATATTTTACAAATGTTTTATATTTATATTTTGAACTATGTAAACTAAACTAAAGAAAAATATATTCAAGAAACAATTTTAAAAACTACAATAATTTCTTATATATTTCAAAATTACTGTTAACAACAAATCTTTTGATATAAATATAATTGTGACATTTATGGCACAAATTTCAACATGTCCATCAGATGTTGATAGTAGCAAGCTCCTTTTACTTCTCTTTACTTTTGACAGTTATGGTCCATTGAATCTACTGAGACCCCAGCAAGACTCGAGCTCACGTGTTAAAAATTTAATTAAAGTGTCAGATCAGGGGATCAAGCTTTGATTATAACACTTGTAAAAACTGGAAGTAAAAACAAACAAAAACGGGAAAGAATTTTTTTCTCTCAACAAAAAAGTTTTTTAAATTAAGAAGGAGAGCTAGTGCAGAGATTGTGTTTCAGACTTTTAAGAATTTGTTCATGAACAAAGTAAATACAAAAACCAGCAGATTTACTCTTAACTGATCATATAAAAACATGAAAGATGCACAGACATACAATCCTGAATGTCCTGGCAGAGCATATCAATCTTTAAAAGTCATCCAATAATTAAAAATAAATAGCTATCATGGTCAGGAATAACCCATCCTTAAGGATGCAAGGGTTAATAATAATAACCTATACAACACTGAAACAGAGACACCATTAATTAAATGGAAATCTATAAATATTTAGGATTTACTTGACTAAGTGCTTTATTTGGCCTATAGATTTAAAAAAATGTAACAGGTTAAATTTAGTAATACCAAATCCGAAAACAAAATAATTAAAATAAACGTGTCATCTTAATGTTCATATATCTCCATTTAAAATTACATACTGGAGAAACAGAACAATTACAGAAGAAAACATTAAGCATAAATAATATCATAAAATCTGTCTCTTCTAAAGAGGAACATTAGGTTTAACTAACATTTACTACGAATAATTTTTTACAAAAACAAAAAGCAATTACATAAAACAGTAATTTAGTAAAAATATTAAAAAACATCACATATTAAATAATCCTCAGTTCAGAAACTTCTATAGTATACAGTACTTCCCTTTAATCTTAGTTACATTGAAAGTTGCAGTAAATTACCAACTGGCTTGATCTCTTTGGGAAGAGAAGATTCATTGTTGCTATACAAGATCAGATTAAAAAAGTTACAAAAAAGGATAACAAAAAACATATATAAAAAAATGTAATTTGTCACACTGTAGACACTACATCAGAATGCAAGTACTTAGCATGCATGTATTATTTCTATAGATTTAATCAAATAAATCAAAAAACTTGCACAAACAACAAAAAAACAAACCACACACACACACTTCAGATTAATTCATAGACAGTATTAGGAAGAAAAACCACAATGATATAACTAACTTTATAACTATATGTGTAAAGGATAAAACAGTCCATCACAACACAGATACTAGCAGATAAGCATGTGTTGCCTGGTATAAATTACCATGAAAATAATTTATGAAGCAGTGAAAAGTGAAAATTGAGCAGATTCTTTCCATTTAGGGACAAAAAACAGAATGTTTAGATTTGAAATGTGTAGATTAGTATTTTTTCAGGAAATTATTTAGTAAGTTAACAAAATCTGATGTGAGAAATAAACAAAACATGTATCAAAGAATGGTGAATTTGAAAATAAAATTTATAATGCTTCTTTATATAAAATGTTGCATGTTTTTCCAAATTGAGAGTAAACAAAGACTTAGCAGTTCCTACCCTAGAGCATCCTACATATGGTTGATGATGAAAAAAAACATTCTTCTTGAAATTAGCCTGTAATTACAAAAAGAATGTTTTTCTCATGCTCAACCATATTTAGGATGCTCTAGGGTAGGAACTGCTAAGTATTTGTTTACTCTCCATTAGTAGACCAACAACTTTCAAGTTTGCTCTTGTGATTTGTTAATTGACATGGCAAAGCTTAGTCTTACTGCAAACTGTATTTGTCTAAATTGAAATGGCACCTCTGATGTTAAAAGAGGTATCCTAAGATTAAAATCATATTCACCCTTGCCACAACCAGTTTATATTTGTGCTTCAATGACCAGTAGAAATATTATAGGTGCTTCAAGTTGTAGTTTGTGAGGAGACAATCCTGGATATTCAAAGAATTTAAGAACTCTGTTGGATACCTAACAATTTCGTTTTGATCTACAACTATCCATCTTTATCAATTTCATGAAGTCCAAATCTTGTAAAACCTCCAACAGGTTTTCTTCTGCGATATAACGGATAACAACCTTGTCCTGTCTGTTTTTTTATAAACTGTTTCGATAATGTTTTGTACATTTATTGTCTTTCATACAAGGTGAATTAAAATTTAAAAAAAAAACCACATGGACCATGCATTATTTGAGTTTGAACTATTTCAAAGAGTTCTTCGTCTGCAATGGGTTCTGGAAGTTTAGCTGAGATAATGAAATTAATTTGATCAGCTTGAATTTTATTGGCCAGCCAAATAAAAATATGAGCATGAAGTCATTTTTTTTGTCATTCAATGGTGTGCATATAGCATAAGACATGTGCAAAAATATTATATTTTGAGATTAAGTTCATCAATTTTAATAATTTTAAGTGAAAAACTCTGGCTACAAGGTCATGTCTATGAATGTGTTTGTCCAGGTAGTAACTTGTCCTGAATTTCTTTCCATTTAACATTGCATATAGATGTAATAAATAGATCAGGTCAATCATAAGTGTGAACAAACATCATTTTATTATTGAGAAAGCACAAGATGCAATGTGGCCTGCCTACAAAATTTAATGAAGAATGCAAAGTTAACTAAGCTCTCCTCCAGTTACATCACTGTTGATACCATCTCTTAGACATACATATAAATCAAACCTTTATTCTCTTTAATAAGTTCTAATATAATGAAAACAATAAGAATTGTGGAAAACTTATACAACAATCAAATATAATAAGTGATTATTTACATAATTTCTTTTATTATGTAACAACTAATTAAAACTTAAGAAATGACTAAATCAAGTGATTTTACATTTGTTTACATTTTGTCTCCAATAACATATCAGGGATGTGTTGCTATATTGGTCACATCCTTTTGTGTATAAATTTTTTATCTGTCTATTTTTAAAATTGTTCACCAATTGATGACATTTATATGTAAAGCCAAAAAATGAAATGTAGACAGAAATTGATGTGTAGAAATTCAATCGATATTTTGCGACAGGATGTATGACATTAGTTAAGTTAGAATTATATGAATGTAACTGCTAAATTTCATAGAAATTGGTCAAATGGTCTACAAGTGCATAGTGAACAAATAAAAAACATTCCCATTTATATATAGATTAACAAAACAAAATATGTCAAATGTATCCATACCAAATATCTATGCTAATAAAAATCAATAATTACTCAGAATCTGTGTAAAATAAAAACACCTTTAGGTAACGGATAAGGTATTCATTGTGCCAGCATTTTTCTTTCCATAAATACCATACCATACATTACTACACAAAATTATTTTAAAACTTATAACATACTCAGAAAACAGTCATATTATCTTTATTTAGAAAGTTTCTGATTAGGTACAGTACATTAATATTGCACACACAATAAAATGTTTCAGTAACTAAGTATTTACTTTGATTCAGTATAGTATTTGACATTAATAGCAACTAAGTCACATATACACTTGGAAACATAATTTTTATAAAATTTTCAAAGTTTCAAAATGACAAGTTAAATCAAATGCATAATAATAAAGTATAAATGAATAAATTCTGTTACACTAATTATACACACTTGTACAACTTCCAGTAAGTATCTAACGAGCAAGATATATAAAAATGAAAATTAAAGTAGCTTAAAAATGTTCATGAAATAAATGCTTAACTTACCAAAACTTGATCCAGTAGATCATAAAGCATATCAAAATAATCATTCACTAATTCTTTACACTGCAAAATAATAAATTAATTATGTTAGTTATATTATATTAACTGAAAAAAGAATCTCAAAAATTACATCAATATATTGAATAAAAGAAGCAATTATTTATAGAATAAAATCTGTTCATAACTGAAAATTCATTATAATACTTAAAAGTCATAGATTGATCAAGACTTTAGTAAAAACTATTTCAAACTGGATAGAAGTTACTACAGTAGAAACTCTAATGTCTATCAAAGAAAAATGGAAAAAAATTGTTAAATTGCATATATTGATACATAAAATCTGAACATCCTATATATACTTTTATACAGGATGTATCAGAATGACGTTTTAAAAATTTTGGGGGATTGTAGAGGATGAAATTTTGAACGTTTTGATATAAGGAATCTATAGCTGGAAATTTGAACTAAAGTGTCTACAGCGGTAGGAAGTGCTTGACCGCTCTTCACTTTGGTAGCTACCCTTCCATCCATTGATGTCACATTATTGCTGCGAATGGAAGAATGTAAACACACAACTACAGTGGTCTAACTGAGCCTGTGTACAGGAAGTTGTGTACTTAGTGCTTGTCGTCCTTCAGGTCACCCCTTGCATCCACTGGCGCTGTGCTGTAAAGTACCCGTTAGGTAACAAATATTTCCAGCACAAAGTTGTGTCACTAATCGTTGTAAAAGGCGTAAAAATAACTTAGTACTTGTATAAGTTTTAGCTTCAATCTTTCATTGTCATTTATTACATCTATAAATCTGGAAATACTATTTTCCTTCCTCCATAAAATAAATACATCATCAATATATCTTCTATACATTAAATATGTCCTCTTCAAATTCTGGGATAACTTGGTTTTCTTTATTCCTTACCACTAGTTCTCATAAAAGGCCAGATATGGCATCCCATTGTTTAAAAATTCAGTTATTGAAGGAGAAAAATGAAGAGTTGCAAATTAGGTTTGCTATTTCTAGCATGTGTTCTCTCTATCTGGATCTAGAACTGGTTGGTATAAAAAATTGAAAAGTGCTTCAAAACACAGCTGGAGTTCAACAGAATGTTAAAAAATTCATTAACTATATTCTTGTTAATTTCATTTTAAATTTGTAAAGAAATGTTCGACGTTCTTCCAAATTCGAACACAATTTACCCGACAAGAGCTCATAAATAGATTCGAAAAACGTTTAGTAAAGAAATTTAAATACCCCCCAGTGGTAAGGTTTTTTTTACATTTAGTTAAAATAGGAGCTGGATTAGAAAGGATTGCTATATTTTTGATATTGAATTTATTTTTGTTTTTGACTTTTTTAACACTTATGCAGCAGAGACTTTTTTCTATGTCCATTGTGGATTCAACTAGGTTCACAATGGAGGTTGCCAGCTGGTGAGAAATGGGACACAACTTATCTGGTAAGCCTACTTTACTGCCTATTTGAACTCAAACCTAGGTCAGTCAGAGCAGGCAAATGCCTTTACTATTGCATGCGTATATATATATATATAGATATAACAACAAAACCTGAAACATTTTAATAATCCAATATAACACCAGATTTAACCCAAAGTAATTTGAAGTAAGGATAAGTAGTTGTGAGTTGCCATCTCTTATATTAATAAATTTAATCTTTTGTAGAATTTTGCCGGATGATAATTTTAATTTAATCAAAGAAGACACAGTCTGTCCAAAAATATTTTTTGAAAACCACCTTTATTCTTATCATGTGTTCCAGAACACCTTCGAAGATCGGACCTTTCTTTTGAGGCTACTAGGTCGTCAGGTTAAAAGATTCCATAAAAAACACACAAAAATATCCAATTAAAACAATAAAGTATAAAGTTGGAACTGGTGGTCTTACAGACGTCTTGAGTTTTCATCCGTCCAGTTAGGAAATTTCAGGCCTTTATATCCACTTGGTAAATGCGCTGTTAAATGTAGATTTTGGTCTTATCCCTCTGGTGGAGAATTATTTTGAAAATTTTCATTTGTAGAATTTATCATCTGGTGAAATTTATTGTATTTATTGTTTTAATTGGATATTTTTGTGTGTTTTTTAAGGAATGTTTTAACCTGACGACCTAGTAGCCTCAAAAGAAAGGCCCGGTCTTCAAAGGTGTTCTGGAACACATGATAAGAATAAAGGTGGTTTTCAAAAAATATTTTTGGACAGACTGCATCTTCTTTGATTAAATTAAATTTAATCTTATTACAATAGAGAAAACAACAATTTCATTTAAAGAAAAAAACCAAGAATTTTTTTAACTGTTTATTATTTAGAAAAATATTAATCAATCAAAAACTTTTATTTATTAAACAACTAAATTTTAGTGTTTTTTAAATAACTTATATTAAGAATATGATTTTAATGGAAATCTGTTTCAAATTAAATTTTAGAAACTACTGGAAACATATATCTTACCTCAGAAGCAAAGTTTTTAAAAAGGGAGCATAAATTTAATAATGCTGTTTTAAATTCTTCCTTCAATGAAAATATAATTTATTAAAATTAATTTTACAACACTAAAATAAAATAAAGTAATGCTTACTTTTGTTGTATTTGTAAGAATTAAGTCTCTAAGATGTTGAACCATAGCTTCACAGAATTCACAAGTCATGTTATCTTGGTATTTTGTGATCTTAAAATTGAGGAGAAAAATTATACAAAAATTCAAAATCAAATTTTTAATTTTTAATAATTGATTATGGAAATTGCATAATTTATGATCGTTGGTAATCTAACAATCATAGTAGATTTATTGTTACTGATTTCTTAAGAAATTCTAATGTTTGACAGAATAACAAACACAGTGATGCCTCGCACTTCAAACTTAATTCATTCTGGGAGGACATTCGAAGTCCAAAGCAATTTTTTCATTATTTTTAATGGAAATTCAATTCATTCCCAGATCCTGAACAATACCCATTTCTATAAACTTAAAACAGCAAATACACATAACTTAAGGTAAAAATAACACAGTTAAATGCCAATAATAAATTAAAACATGAAATAATAAGTAAAATATCAAATACTATATAATAAAATGAAAATTACATTTAGTGGTAGCACACATGTCGTCTCTGGCATCTGAAACATGGATACCATATCTGCCACAAATGTACTGCTTTCGTGGTTTGTAAAAACTTCCTTTTTTCATTTCAATTACCAATATTTCCTTTTAAATTTCATTACTTCTACACACTTAGCTTAGATGCAACAATTAATAAGTGAAGGTTACATTGGGCTGAGTGGAAAGTTTATGTGTAGTTTTAAAAACTGCCATTACATAATGCTGATGTGCAATTTAATTATAACAGTTGTAAAATCTAACACTATATTGTTAATGCAAGATTATAATCTTTGTTTAATAACTTATTTTAAAACTTATTTTTTTATTTTACATTTTGTTTGAATAAAATTGAGTTGAAATGTCTTCGGCTAAAAAGCATATCAGGCATATTGTGCTTTATAAATTTTGAAAACGATTGTACAAAGTAAAAAAAAATTAAAAAACTTACTTCTAGTATAAACCAAAACGGTGCTTAATTCACTATACTTTCTTTCACTAACGTTTTCGAACCTTTCGATTCTTCTTCAGGTGAAAAACGGGCAAATCAGTTAACATTCGATTGAGCCGATCTTTTTTGAAAGAATTCCGAATATGGAACATCTCTGAAATTCGTGCAATCGTCGTCATCCTTTGCACATGTGCCGTTGTGAACCTACGTTTCATTCCGTTATGTGTCATATATCAGGGTTTGCCACGCTACTGATAATGATATTTCATCTTTGTTGTAAAAAGAAATTTGTAATGTGTATGGGAAAGATGCGCCTAAACTTTAAACATTGCAAATGTTGTGTAAAAATTTCAGTTAGGGAAATTTTGAACGAAAGGATACAAAATGTATGAGGTGCCCTAAAGCTGTCGATAAAAAAATTGCAAGAGTGAATTGTTAAAAAAAGTTTAAAAATAATACTGTATATACAGGATGTCCCATCAAGACTGCATAAACATGCAGAGTGAGCATCCTTGCATGAAGTACGTAAGAAAGAAAAAAAAAGACCAAATAACTATATCTCTATGACTCATAGTTTGAGAAAAATGCAAAAGAAAAAGTATGGTGTCACATCCAGTGCACAAAGAATAAGCTTTATTGTAAACATGAACATTGGTACTTGCATATGACATTCTGCTTAAATAGAAAGATGCTCAAAATGACTACTGTGTATATCAAGGCATGCAGGCACACTCCACATAATGGCTGACTGCACACGAACTTGGTTGCTGATCTTCACATGAACATTTTTGTGGACAACATAATGCTGGAACATGTGCAGTCAGTCATTATGTAGCATGTGCCTGCATTCCTTGATATGCACAGTAGTCATTTTGAGCATCTTTCTATGTAAGCATAATGTCATATGCAAGTACCAATAGTGGCGTGCCGTCCTTGGAAGCAATGGAACTGCCGCTTCCAAGGATTGCATGCCGCCTTGTATTTTCTAAAATATAACATACAGTGGGTGATTGGTTAATGTACAGTTCGGATAACAAACACTTTCACAAAATATTTTTATGATCGGACAATGAACACTTTACTGAACAAACATAAAAAGAAGCAATGGAAAATAATGAATACTGATTAATTTTCCCTTGTCTTCAGGTAACAATTCAAAACCTTTCAGAGTGCGGGAGACGTCAACATCGACACTCATCCCGATACCGATCAGATAGTACTCCTCCGAATTTTGAAACTCTCCCTTGTTATTCCAGCTTTTTGTTTACCTTTCTGACAAATAATTTTTATAGTATTTGCAAGACTGTCAGACAGGCACTTGTTAAGTTTTGCGTCAAGGTTTACTTACAAAAGGTGAAAGTTTAATTATCCCATTGGATTTTCGTTAACGTTTTAATACCAAATTTTGAATTTCATTTGGGCCTTGCATTTAAACAATTTTTTGTGGGCAAGTTGATTTCTGTTCTCTGAATTTTTGTAAGTGCTTTTCTGAACTTCATAATATTATCAGTTCCTTTTTTAAATGTAAAGCCTAAAAGAAATGAGTGTCAAAACCTGTGCTCACCGTAGAAACCAAATAAGAGATAATAGCCAAGGTAGAAAGTGGGCACAAGATGTCTGATATTGCTAGGCAGCAAGGCTTGAACAGGTCTACAGTAGGCACAATCTTAGCTATGAAAGATATATCAAAAAGTCTCAAGCTGCTAATGGAGTAATGAAAATCACATCTGAGAAATAAGGAGCATTTTAAAGCTCACAATGGAACCTGAAACTGATCTGACAACAGAAGAACTCCAAGAACTCTCAAATAAAGAATACCAAGAAACTCAGCGAGATGTGTTTTCTTTCAAAAAAGAGAAAGACGAAAGAGGACCAGTGTCGACATCTGCTACTAAAGATCTTTTGAAGAAGTGGGAGGATGTCAGAACAACAATCATCCAAGTGGCGTCCAAACCAGAATAAGGTTAATGGGGGTTGGGGATCTCTACAATTACAATACTATTAATTACTTCCAAAAAATTCTGAAGAAAAGAGAAAAGCAATCGACTTGGACAGATTCTTTAACCCCCACAAACAGAAAAATACATGACTAATAAAATTGCAAGACTGTATACATATGTATATTTACTATTACATACAAATAAATATAGTAAAAAATTATATATTTTTTATTTTTTAGAGTTTCCAAAATAAATTAATCAAATTCCGATAAAACCTATGGTAAATCGATAATCGGTTAAAGAACAATTCAGATAACGAACAAAGTCTTGGAATGGATTATGTTCATTAACCAATCACCCACTGTATATTGCACAATTATTTTCATGTTTTAACGTACTTTGAATTAATTAAAATTAATATTTTATTATAACTGCAGTATGTATCTTATTACAAATTTCTATAATATATGTGAAAAAAACGATATGATTGCTATTGTATATTCGAATATAAATTTGTATATGGATATTCCCAATGGAAGCGCTGTATTGTCAAATACGGAACAGCTTTCACGACGAAAATATTTGAATGGTGTGAAGCATTCCAATTATAAGCATTCACGCATGCACTTTACAGAGCACCAACCTCACACGGTTTAGCTGGTGGAAGCTACACACCAAAATATCATATAACACTTCCAATGATTCTATCCAGGACCAGTTCCAAGCTGTTAGCCGCCTGCATGCTACATATTTGGCAGCCCTTGCCCCATTATGTGAATTGCAAGTAGATTTATAACTTAATCCAACCGATAGGAATTTACTGGTATGTTTTTATGATAATTCTGTATAATTGGCAAAAGTTCAAAAAAAAATCCATTAAAATATTTGATATTTATTCTGCTTTCCCATCTTGTATCACTTACAGATTTCAATGTTAAACTAATGATATTACAATTTAGTATGTCACAACTATAAGGGGATGCAAAAAAATTCTTGTACAATATTAAAAAATTAACTGCTACTTTGGCAGCATCATTTACAACTAAATTTAATGAATTTTTGTACCTTGTGCATTTCACACAAGGTACAAAAAAGTTCTAGAATTTATTTTCCTTAAATTTACGATTTATGTATCCATTGTCATAAAAATTTGTCTTTCCACTTCTTTCCCAAGACTACAAATATTCAAGTACAAAGTAACTGGTTTAAACTTATTTCTATTTAAGAAGTAAAATAATTTAGAGATTAGGGAATTAGGGACATAAATAAAACCCTGCCAAAAGAGCAGGAATTTTATTTAAAAGCTTAACCGAACCAATCTCTAGCCGAGTACAGTGGGGACTGATTTCTTGGTAATATTAAATGTAATAAAGACAGAAATTTTTCCAGTTCAATGAGAGTGACCAAAAAGTTGTAAATTTTGGAAATTTCTGTGGACACGTGGTCCTAAAATGAATTAGTTAATAAATTGTCTGTCATTTGTTTTCTAAGTTTAACATATTTAGATTTTTACAGCTATGGCGAGAAACATTTAAAATTTACAACAACCCTGTCATGTCCTTTGTGATGCGACAAAAGAGGCATTTCACATTGACTGGTATCAGCACCCTCCTGATTTGGCAGCCTGCATGCATGCACACACTGCACACCTACCGGGACAGTCTCCAATTCCATCCATTAGCCACTCATAGGGAGCTATTTGACTAAGTGGATTGTTTTAAGATTTAAAAAGTTCAGAATATTTTATATTTTTATGTATGTTTCTTTACAAAGCTATATTTAATTATTATTTTCTATAAAAATATATTCATACAATTGAACAATATTTTGTACCAAGTATGTATATCTATCACACATCTTATTTCACCAAGCAAGTTTTTATAATTTTTTAAAAAGAGACTTCATAACCTGCATCAGTGGTGAGTGTTCAGCCCAAATTGATTCAAAGAAATTATCTCAAAAAACTAAACTGATAAAAAAGTTAGGCAAAATTCAAATACACATTAACAGTACTAATTTAACCTGGATTCAACTCATTCAATTATTTAAACAAATAAAAGAGCACAATATTTAGAAATATTCAATAAAATAAAACATAGCAAACAAACAAACAAAAAAAAACCTCTGAAAATGCTGTATGAAGCATGTATACAGTCAAATTACAATTCAGTGGTTTGAAACACTACCCCAGAGTATTATTTACATAAACTGCAATTAATAAAAAAAAATCAGTTCCTATGTATTTTGCTAAATAAAAGTCCTTTTGAGTCTGTAATTAGTTGTTTCAAAGTTAAATGATTACATAGCATATGTCTAGTATATGTAAAAATTTATTTATTTTTTCACAGATGTAATTATAAAACAAAAAATTTTTTATTCTTTTTCAATTCTATTAAGAATATAATAAAAAGTCAAGCTATTCTACAAGAAATTCTGATAATAAATTAGTCACAAAAAATAGATTAACTTTTGGTCAGAAGTCTTATAGAAAATGAAGTAAACGCTGAAACATTCATTCCAGATATTAAAAAAATCTGATTGATTAGCTCTCATTTAAATGAAAACTATATTGTATATTTGATATTTGGTAAACAGATTACTAAGAAAATGTTAACAATTTTGTTAAAATGGATGTTAATTGTTGGAATTATATATTATATTGAACAAAATATCCAGTTAATAACAACGACATATTGGGTAATTGCAATTGAAATGGCCACTTTTAAATAGTTAAACTTCCCAGCCTTTTAGTTCAACTTTTTTCCATGCAACCAGTCTTACATGTTTGCAATTGGAAGAGCACACATATAATATGTGAATAAAAAATGTAATCTCATTTATATTGTGAGTACCACACGTTTAAAGAGTACTTTTTCTGATGGCACAAAAAAAAAAAAAAAATAAACTAATTTTCTTTTACAAGTATAAACAGGGATATAATGCAGCTGAAGCAACCTGTAATATCAATAAAACTTTTGATGAAAGTTTTGTGAGTGAGCAGGCCACCAGGTAATTGTTCAAAAAATTTCATTCTGGGAATGCGAATCTTCAAAAATCAGAACTCAGATCATGATCAAATCAGATCACCAGCATACTGTCCGAAAAACTGCAAAAAGGCTGAATACACTGGACATTGTTCAACCATCTTTTAACATGTAAACGTGTTAGGGAAAGTCAAGAAGCTCGACAGATGGGTACCACACAAACTCAGTGAGAGAGATAAGGCACAGCATTTGGAGGTCTGCAGTTCTTTAATTACAGTGAAACCTCCATTATCCGGACCTCCATTATCCGGATTTTCGATTATCCGGATTGTTCAAATTAAACAAAAATTTTACGAATTTGCTGATTTGCACTTGGCGAATTACGACACTGTTTATGTACATGATGGAATGCATAACTTNCAAATCTGTGATTCCCAAGCCATAGTCTTATGCAAATCATGCCGCGTGGCGTAATTGTCTGCTGACCAATCAGTGGCTGTACTTTCAAAATGCCAACGGCCACATTCAACCATCTGTCGATGACCGTTACGACTAAAAAAAAACTTTGCTAGGTCTTACTTTCAGGGGGAGGTCTTATATTTCGCAATTCAGCAAAATCTGTGCTAGGTCTTATTTTCTGAGGATGTCTTATTTTCGGGGAAACTCGGTAGTAGTCCAAATTCAATACGAACGTTTGTTTCTTGAAAATTTGATCACGATTTAAATACAGTATTTACTTTTAATATTACCGATATGTTATCGAAAAGAAAACGCGTTGTATTATCATGAAAAGACAAAGTATTTGTTTCGATTATCCGGATTTTTCCTCATCCGGACTACCTTCATCCCCAATTAGTCCGGATAATCGAGGTTCTACTGTATTTGTCACAAAAATGACAGTATTCAAATGAAATTCTTTCCCATCCACCTTATTCTCCAGACTTATTGCCAACAGACTTACATTTTTTTTTTACATTTGGACAGTTTTTTGGCAAGAAAAATCTTTGAGGAAGAAAATCCAATTAAAAATACCTTTAATGACTTTTTGGTTCTCATTCTCCTGATTTCTATCAAATTGGCATTAATGAATTTCTATTACATTGGGAAAAGTGTATTAATGTTGGTGGAGATAATTTTGATTGAATATGTAAATTTTAAATTAATAAACATTTAAAGTTAGAAGTAAAAATCTGTCATTTCATTTGCAACAACCCAACATAATAGCATGTATGAAAAGATTTTTTGTTTGTTATATTTGTTTTGTGTTATGTACTTGCTGTTTATTCTGAGTTGCAATCATTCTATCAATACTATGAAAGAGGAACCTGAAAAATGACAGTCAATGGTCTTCATTATTATTGTTGTTGTTGTGTTTAGTGAGTTATACTCAATTCACACCGGTGGCTGTGTACTATGCCAGACCAGAGTCAAGGCATAGCAACCAAAAACATAAATTAAATAAGTGTATCAGTCTCTGTATTCAGGAATTTCCTAACAATATGGCATGTATTCAAAATAGTGGCCTTCTGCAGTGTTATGTATGTATTTCTATTCAATTGTAATGTTCCCAGGCTTTTGTTTAGTTGTTAGCTGTACAGGAGAGAACGACAGGTACAATAAGCACCCTTTCCATTCTCCACAGATGCCTTATTTCCTGGGCGAGTTCTGTGTACTTGCTAATTTTTTCAGTGCATGTGTTTCATACATTGTGAGTGTTTGGAATGGCTATGTCTATAAGGTATGTGATTTTATTGTGTTTGTCAATAAGTGTGATGTCTGATCTGTTGTGGTAAATTGTTTTATCTGTGATTATGGCTCTGTCTTAGTACATTTTGTGCGTGTTGTTTTCCAATACTCTCTGTGAAATGTATTTGTAGTATGATTCCTGGATGTTTAATAATTTGTGTTTGTTTGCAAGCTCTTGGTGTATTATATTTGCTACTTGATTACATCTGTGTAAATAATCTGTCTGTGCCAAGAGGTTGCAACCAGAAGTGTTGTGTTGCATAATTTCTGGCATAATGTAACATTTCTGCATGTGTCATTTGTGAGTGTTGTATCTTTGAGTATGTTTTTTCTGTAGTTTTTAGTATTTATTTGACCTGATCCTGTATGGCAATCATGAATCCTTCCATCTCCCCAAAGAGGCATCCTCCATCTAACCAGTTGTTTGATGCAGTTTTGTCAAAAAAATCCCAGGCCAGGTCATAAGGATGCCTGCCATGGAGTGCCTTTTGAGCCCACGATTGCATAATGGTGTCTATGCTTTTTATATGTTGTGTCAAGTCTGTTTGATGTGAGTGTAAGTTTAATGGTGTGTTATTTGAGTTTACTAGAATTACTGCTTTATGTAATTGTGATATTTCTTGTTTCCTGTAGAAAAACTCTCGCAGTGACTGTATTTGTTTGTAGTGAAGGTTAACTATGTCAATCAGGCCACGTACACCATCTTTACACAGAAGGGTTAATCTACAGAGGATTTAGGATGATGTTGTTTATGCTTAGTAAGTGTTGTTCTTGTTTCCTTTGGAGTTGCTCAAGGTCTGTGTGAGTCCAATGTATAACTCCAAAAGAATATATGAGTATTGGGATGATATGTGTTTGTTTATTGTTTTAACTGTGTTTTGCATTTAACTGTGTTCTGAGAATAGCGTTTAACCTACTTTGGTATTCTTTAATTAATCTTTGCTGTATTTGTAGTATGATTCGTGGATGTCTAATAATTTGTGTTTCTTTGCAAGCTCTTGGTGTATTATATTTGCTACTTGATTACATCTGTGTAAATAATCTGTCTGTGCCAAGATCTTAATTTGTGTGTATAATAATAAATTATTATTATTATATACACAAAAAGTTAATTTATTTATAGACTAATGTATTCTCCAAATGGTCTTTAGTATGCTAGTGTTACCTCTACCTAGCCCACCCTTGAGTAAAAATATTGTTTAATTAAACATATTACTATAAATTTTAATTATTTAAAAATAGAATTATTGTAAATATTAGACAATGTGAGCCAATTATTACAAATCGATCATTCGTCATATGCATGTAACTCTTCAAAGTTAAATGCTGACAAAAGGATACTGCTTATGTGTTATTATCTCTATGTGATGCCTTGTCATAATTATTCTTAAATTTTTGTTACAATTTCGGTTTTATATTGTTATTGGGAGAAGGAAATCCTTTGTCTGCAAGACAATTCTTAATAATGAAATAAAATAACTACAGCTATACCTCGCCTTATGTCGGTAATTGGTTCCAGGAGAGGCGACTTAAGTCAAAAAATGACGTAAGTCGAAACACCAATATTGAGCACTTAAAGACTGCTAAATAAGACGACAACACAGAAACATAGATGTTTTCATGTTTCGTTCTCTAGAATTTATGATGATTATATTAACATTTATTGTAAATCTACATATTTTAATATGATTTTATGTGCTTTAACGCTTTTCTAGTGATATTACGACTTCAATATTTGTGGCAGACAGACGTAAAGTCAAATAAAATGACTTGATTTTTATTTTTCCATATATTTTTTGACAAATGACGTAACTTGAGGTATACCTGTATGTAGGTTGACTTAAATTTTTCCCTAAATATTTTGTGCTGAAATGGGGTATGTCTTATATGCAAAAAAATACTGTAGTTATATGCATTTTTTATATTCTGAAAATGAAATATTTTTCACTTAGCTATATTTTAACTAACATTATCTTTGTAATGAGATTTTATTAATCTACATAACTAAGATATAAAAATTATAATTTTAAAATTTTTACTTTGTCAGAAGTTTCACTACATTCACCAATCATGCTGCAAACATCAGCTGCATTCTAAAATATAAATTTCTATTTATTAATTTGAAATAAAACAATAAAAAACATTTAAAATTTTTTACTTACCATACTTGTTACAAAATCATATACTATTGGTAGAAAAGACTTGACCATAGTTGTACACTGAAAAATATATGAAGTTTAATATGTTAAAATACTGAATTTATATTGAAAAAATTATAGCAATTGCAAAATTATCATCATCCAGTTTCAATTATTGAGGTATATTTTAAAGATCATATTGTATTCATAAATTATTAGTCTTATTTTTGCACTGCAAATCTAGATTACAAAATAAAAAATTTTTGGTATTTAAGTAAAGAAAAATTAAATATTTTACAAACCGAACCTCTGAATGATTACATTTTACAGTGACAGGAACATAAAATACAGTCATTGTTTGAAGAAGAGCAAAAAACTGCACTGTATAAAATTGAAGGTAAACTTAATTTATTTTAGTTTTAACAGTTGTAAAAAATTTTTTGTGATGTTTCTACAAAGTCTTCTAATGAGCAGAGAACTTCTAAAAAACAGATTAATGTTTTATTGTAGGCTACGACCTACATTAAAATATGCAGAAAAAGAATAGCATCCTCTTTCGGCAGTGATAGTTAAAAAATTTCTTCAAATTTTTAAACACCTAAAATGTAGTCAGCCCTTATGTTCAAATTTTTTTTTATTACCACCACCAGTAGAAAATACTGTTCCATGTTTTCATATTTTAGTGTTGGTTATAGCCCATAACAAGTTGATTTAGTCTGTTTTTAGGATTACTCTGCACAGTACAGAACTTTGTAGACAATTACAAAAACATTTTTGAACCAATGTTAAAAACATCAAGGCCTCATTATTTTTAATAAAAAATTATGTTTACAGCCAAGTTTATCAAACCACACGAAAAAGCCAAACTTGCCATTTTATCAATAATGGTTAATTTTGTACAATGCATTGTTATTTTTGTGTGTCAATTTGAGGGCAGAAACTGTTACCAAACAGTTAAAAATAGGACTTTTAGCAGCCAGAGTCATCATTGAGGGTAAACAGGTTATTCTGTATGCTTTTTTGTTCAAAAAACATTTCTGAGAAAAATGGCCACTGTTTATACATGGCTCTTATTAAGGGTTTAGCTTTCCTGTTTTCATAAAAAAACTTAATTTGTAATTTTTACTTTCAAGGATCAGTTATTTAAAAAGGTGATTACAATCAACATTTAATTATTTTTTACTGCAAATCAAATTTTTGGTTAAACTACGTTTATTTTTGATTTTACAACTGTAAGAAAGTTTCTTCTAGTAGTAAAAATTTAAAAGTACATTAACCACTAATTTAGAAATAAAAATAAGTCAATAAAATTCATAACTTTAAGATCCTTAAATTGTACAATGTTAAGTATCAGATCCTTATATTACACTGGCTTCTTTCTTCCGTCTCCTGGATACATAAATGCAGCTATATCCACTCTAATTTGCAGGACATACTTGTATCCCTCTTCTCTGGCATTGATACAATATAAACTGCAAATGGTGGCTACCACTGTATGTAATGCTGGGTATACAATTTCCAAATTTATTTATCAACAACCTGTTCTCAAGACCTTTCTACTTAGAGTCTGTTACTTTATGAACAGTTTGGGCTTGTAAAAAACACAGGGCCATACTTAACATCAAACTACAGCTATCACTCTACAGAAGTATACATAATGATAGGGATTCTCTTATCCTTTTGGAGAAGTCTGGAGTTATGTAGTCTCATTACAGCAAGTGCAAATGGGAGCAAAGACCTTTTACATAAGTATTAGTAACAAAGTTTTGATTTAAATTTAAAATAAATACAGAAAATATTCTCAATATATAAAATATGAATAAAGAAGTAAAATGTGAAAACAGATAGCTAGATAAGGCTAAGCAAAATAAAATATAAATGCAGTTAAAACAAAATAACCGTAAGTTTTATCTAGATTTAACACTTTATAAAAAGTGTTAAATCTAGATAAAACTAGAAAGTTATTAAACCACTAAAATGAACTCGAGACAATGTTAAAAATAACACACCCTCCATTGATCTTGCAAAAAATGTATTAGAAAATACACTGCTGGCCATTAAAATTGCAACACCAAGAAGGAAAGCAAATAAAAAAAAGATATTTATTGTACATAAACAGTATGGCATAAAGACAAAATGATTAAATTTGCAAGCAGTTTGGGAATTTACAGGGGCGTGAAACTAGTAGACACAGTTGCCACCCCGGCGGCTAAAATGATCCTTATCCGTTTAAGCATGGAGTCGAACTGGGCTTGGATGACAAACGGGCAACTCATTCCATGCTGCTTCAAGTCTATGCCATACTTCATCAACTGTATTAGCAGGAGAGAGGTGGCGGGCCAGTCTCAGCAACCCATGACCAGATGTTTTCAATTGGTGAGAGATCTGGAGACCGTGCAGACCAGGGCAACAATTGAATATACTCTGTATCGAGGAAGGTCAGAACATGACGTGCAACATGAGGTCTTGCATTATCTTGTTGGAAGATGGCATTTTGCAGGCCTCGAAGATAGGGCACAACCACTGGATGTAAGATGTCAGAAATGTACCGATCTGAGTTCAAATTACCATCGATCCGAACTAGAGATGCGCGTGTCGTGTACCCAATGGCTGCCCATATCATTACACCAGGTGCAGGGCCCCTAAGCCAATATCAAATGCAAGCAGGCGATGAGCGGTCTGCTCGGAGCCTCCAGACACATATACGGCCATCAGAATGCACGCAGAACTGGGACTTATCTGAAAAGGCGACATTGTGCCACTCCTGTATCTAGCTTTGTTGTTGGGTGCACCAGATTCGCCGTCTCTCTCTATGCTGCATTGTCAACGAAAGCCGAAGTAATGGTTGCCATGCTGACAGTCCACGCTGCTGCAAACATCGTTGCACCGTATGAGCAGATACTGGACGTGCTGCAAACAAGCTCATTTCCTGACTAATGGTCAGTGATGTGGTTGTATGGTTTTGCATGGCCAACCTCACAATATGTCTGTCCTCTTGGGCATGGAGAGTAGTCATGGGAGGGCATTGAGATCCTGCATGCTGTTCAGTAAGACCCTCAGCAACCCATCGATTTCATATTCGCATGACAGTGATTGGATTTCAACCAGTGCGAGTAGCAATATCACAGAATGATAATCCACACTCTCGATAGGCAATGATCCTGCCTCTATCGAATTCCAACACTTGCTGGTAAGCATTTCTTCTTCATATTCAAGGCGTAACACGATATTCTGATGAAACCCCAACCTTACAAAGTGATTTCTGAATGAGAAATCCACTGTACAACTTTTCTTTTATGCAGTGCTTCAGATGTTGTTTGTCCCTCCTGCATTGTCTAAATGCATTGAAATACTAATCATTTGCATATCCCAACCTCTTCTTCCTTTCATATGACTTTGATGTTCATACGATCATTCCTTCCTGGTGTTACAATTTTAATGGCCAGCAGTGTAATTTTACTCCACTATGGATGCCATACTTCCATTCTCGAGCAATGTTTAGATTGCAGATTATTATTTGTCTGGGAGTCGTTACACATATCTTTATTAAAACCCTGTGATTTTCCCGCTGTCAAAATTCCCGATATATAAGTAACACTTTTTATAAAAAGTTAAATCTAGATAAAACTTAAAGGTTATTTTTGTTTTAACCACATTTATTGACAAGACTGTCTTATTTATAAAATTGCAGTGCTGTCCTAGCTTACCAGCTTAGAGGTATGAAGGAGTACATGTCAGGAGTTGCAATTTGGCACAGAGTATTTTGCACCCAAATCATGCATGCAAAAAAAACCAGACTTGTATATACTTACGAAACCGAGAACTGAGTCAAAATAAATTACAAAATGGCGACACTCTTTCTACAAACAGGCACATTGCTCATTGGGAAGTTGGAAATGTAAACATTGCAAAATTGAATTTTGACAAACAAATCTTTGAAAAACCCATTTACCTGTCCCATGTTATTCCCAACACATCTCTGGTCGCAATGTGCTGACCTTGACCAGACATATCTTGTTTCAACATTGGAACACTTTTGAAAGTAGATGGTTCTAGTTATAATTTTATATTAAAACTAACTTCTGAAATATAATGTTTTTTTCATTTGGTTATAGCTCATAACAAGTTAATTTAGTCTGTTTTTAGGATTACTCTGCACAGTACAGAACTTTGTAGACAATTACAAAAACATTTTTGAACCAATGTTAAAAACATCAAGGTTTTGTGCAAATAAAAAAAATAATTTTGGACGTCACAATAGCCAGGATTATTCTTTTCAAAAATGGGAAATTTTTATTAGGCAATGCCAAAATTCAACCCGGCACAACATGCTACAGAGAAGTTTCGACATTGGATAGTTTAATTTCACCGAAAATGCATCGTGGACGACCTCGTGGTCGTAGCCGCAGCTAGTGAGGTTTGAACAATCACGCTCAAAACCAGCAATACCAAAGAAGATTGGAGAATGAGAACGTGACCTATCGTGAGCATCAAAGTGATCCCACTTAGTAGTCTCCAAGGCATAGTCTTGTCCCAAATACAGACTTGCCATTTTACTTATACTTTATTTTACTTAGCCTTATCGTAGCTATCCATTTTCATATTTTATTTCTTCTTTATTCATATTTTATATATTGAGAATATTTTCTGTATTTATTTTAAATTAAAACTTCATCACATGTATGCAAAAACTAACACATTTAGGTTCAAAAACTATGTTTGCTTAACGTAAAGACATTTAAAAATCGATATTTGAATTTTATATATTCTTTTTTCTTTTGAAAAAGATACAAGGTCTGTTCAAAAAGTATCGGACCTTTGGTCGGTAAAAATAAATTTATTGACTTTGAGGTACAAAACCCTAATCCCCTTCAAAGTAGTCTCCTTGGTAATGTATACACTTCTCCCAGCATTCCTGCCATTGCTGGAAACACTGCTGAAATGCATCTTTTGGAATGGCCATCAGCCGCTCCGTCGGATTTTGCACGATGTCTTCTCTCGACTAAATTTGGGTTCCTTTTAGCGGCATTTTCAGCTTGGGAAATAGCCAAAAGTCACACGGAGCCATATGGGGAGAGTACGGAGTGTGACGAACCACAGGAGTGTTATGTTTGGCGACGAAAGCCCGAATCAGATGCGCAGAATGGATGGATGCGTTATCACAATGGAGCTGCCAAGTTTTGATCGACCACAGATCCAGTCGTTTGCGTCGCACAGCATCGGAAAGACAACGAAGGACCTCCTGGTAGTACTCCTTTGCGATGGTTTGGCCTTGTGGTGCGTACTCACGACACACCACTCTACGAAAGTCGAAAAAACTGTCAACATGACCTTTGACATTGCTGCGGACCTGCCGCGCTTTTTTTGGCCTCGAGGATCGTCCCCGAAAGCCTGCTGAATCTTGCAAATGGTTTACGCTCGGGTATCGCCAAGGTTTTTCGCAAAATTTGATGTAATATCGCTGCTCACGTTGTTCAGTCATTTTCCAGCTTAGTGAAATCCGACGAGAGCACACTACATGACCTCACTCATAGGCCAATTGCCAACAACTGACGCTTCCTGCAGGTGGGGAAAAATTCAGGGCTGTGCATGACTGCCCCATCCACAACTCCACTGAAGGAGGCCTCTCGCACATCATTGGTTTACGCAGAAAAAAAAAAGGTCCGATACTTTTTGAACAGACCTTGTATTTTGATAATACTCTTGAATATGGCTTATAAAGTCATTAGTTCATACTACCAAAAATAAATTTAAACATTTAAAATGTAAAAACTTAGGAAAAATTAAAAAGTTGATAAAAGTTAGTTTTTGTTATTGTTAAAATTTCTGTTATTTTTACAGGCTTTTAATTTTCATTATTAAAAATTTATTTCAAAAAGTTTATTAATATTTATTATAATAACAGCATATGCGAAAATTTAATTCAAGATGTTAAATTTTTCCTTAAATAACCTCATGCCACATTTTAGAGTAAACAAATAAAATAATCTCATATGAATGGATTCGAAAGTAGTTAATAAATAAAAATACATTAATATTAAATTGACTAAATTTGCAGTTTTAAATCATTCTTAATAAATTATTGATTTCAAAATAATAATTTCATTCTCTTAAGGGTAGTTGATTATTTGTTTACTTTCTATCACTTAATTACATAATGGAATATAGTAAGATTAATTTGACTTAGTTTATGTAAGCGGGAAGAATAACTAAGATAATTTTTACTGAATATATATATTTTATTTTATTTTTCGGTTTAATTAACTTGTATAATTTTTGCAATTATTTAAACTTGGTAAATGTTAACGTACATTTCTGTAACTGCTTTTTGAATTTTGTTTTACGTAATTTCGAATTCTTCGTTCGATTCAAAATGGTAACTGAGGATGATCGCTTAAAGCGTTCGAAAGCGTTTTTAAGATATTAAAAAACGATTTGCTGGATTATTTAAAGGTTTTGAATTTATTTAGTAAGATTAATTTTAGAAATGCTTGATAAATACCCGGTTTGATTTTTCTTGTTATTTATAAATATAAAAATCATTTAAAGAATATTTCTCTTTTAGATTGAAATTAGAAGCCCAAGGTATCAAGTTAAAATGTTTGTTAGTTACATTAAAATTTACCTGTTTTGATTCTGATAACTGATTACATATTTTCAAAAGCATATCTTGCATTTCATCCTAAAATTTAAAAATTAGAATTATTTTTTTAATTTTTCACCATAAAAATAATACAATAACTTATCATAAAATTGCAATTAGTTACTTATGAAATTGGTTTAAGTCTTTTAGAAATGTATTATTTTACAAGTATGACTAAAATGTATCCAAAGATTCTTCAATATATCAAATTCCCTGTTAACTTTTAAAATCATGTATGTAAAAATAGCCACATCATATGTAAAAACAATTGGCTATTTATACATTCACTATTTTATCTTTAATGGCATCAAAATAAATAAATAAATATATATTTATACTTATATAAAGGTTTAAATAAATAAATATTATGTATATAAGGTTTACATAAATGCAATCATCATCCATCATTGTTTAGTTTGTTTATTATTTTATTGTTTTGTTGAATTTCCTTAAAAAGAATAATTTAGAATTTTTTTTAATATGCTTTTTGATAAACATTTATTTATAAGATACTCTAAATAAATAGTGTGTGATTAGTAATTATCAGGTATTAGAGATGCAACTTTTTGTCCACACTAAATCTGGAACATACATTTAATTTGAACCCCAAAAACTTGATGTAAATTAATTTGCATACAATACAGTAGAACCTCGAAAACTCGTCCCTTGATAACTTAGCACTCCGGATAACTGGTCCACACCTTGGCAGGGCGAAAAAATCCTTAGTTAATTAATTTTCATTATAGACAGCTTTATAAAAGTATAAAAGCTCTCATAAAGTATTTTTCTGAGGTCTGTCTTATCAGGTAAATTACTGTACACAGTGTATTCATTAATTTTCATTTTCATGTAGTGGCTCTATGCCTTCATAAAGGACGTACTTTTCCTTTGTTTAAGGGTATTTGGGCAGTTTATTCTCTGTTATATTCTTCTCAAGTAAATACTGTACAGTACAGTACAGTATT
>NW_019385998.1:13380-29189 GCF_000671375.1 Centruroides sculpturatus | reverse complement strand
GCCGTCTAGCGTCACGCTACGGCGAGTTAGGCGACCTATCGTCTGTCCAGTACTGTAATTTTATACATTTCTTGTGAAAGAAACATTTCTTATTTAACGGCCATAAAAATTATTTATATTAAGGATGTCTCCAAAGGTCAACGAAGTTTTCGCAGAAAAATAATATCAGAAATCGCGGCCGTGGTTTGATGCGCTGTTCCGCGACGAAACCAAGCTTTAGCAACGAGCGTAGTCGAACGGTAAACACTCGGTAAGCAATCCTACAATTTTTTGTTTATAACGTAGTTTATATGGATTATTTTCAAAAAAATATACGTATTTTGGAAATATTGAGTCGAATTAGTCTAGAATCGATTAATTTTATGAAAGAAAACCTTTCAAACAGCCGTAGTCCGTAAACTATGATTCCTACAAAATTGATTCATAAAGAACAGAACGTATCTACCGTCTTATAGGGGGATCTACTGTATATATAAAGTTAAATTTTAAAATACTAAATAATTACCTGAGGAACCTTTGTAAAAATCTCTTTCACAGCATTAAAGACTTTTTTGCAATCGCTACAATAATTATATTTATTTTTGTAGAACAATGATACTATGTCTGCACTCTAGAAATTAACAAAAATACATTTTACTTAATTACATTTATAAAATTAATTTGCATATTATTATAAAAGTACAAAAATTATAACTGCTTTTAATTATATGATACAAAATCTTATTTTTAGTATCTAAAAAGCAAATTTTATAAGTTACATTAAAATTATTTACTACATTGTAAAGGTTTTGTTTAATGAACTTAGTTGTCAATCCAGTTAGTGAGAAGGTAATTTTAAAAATTAAAATTAAAAAATAAATTAAGAAAGTTTTAGCTATTTTCTTACTTCTATAAGAGAAAGAAGTATCCTCAAAATGTTTTATTTTAATGCAGAAACTCCCTACCTTGATATTCATCCAGCAAAATAGTACAAGTTCAGAACTTGCACTAATTCTGTTGGGTAAATAACAAGGTATAGATTTTTCACAATATAGTATAACCCAGTTTCTGACGTATTTTTGTTTTCTGGTAAAATCAAAAATCCCTTCATTAGCATTAATTCCCTACAGATTCAACATAATCCAACACAAAAACCACAAATTTTGATTTATGTTAATTACAAGGCTGAATGGAAATATAACAAACAGTAGAATCCAGTTGTGTGTCAGTATAGCCAAGTCCCAAAGTAATTACTTCTGACTTCTCTATATTCATGATGACAATATTAAGCAGGATAAATAATAAAGTAAACTAATGAAGAGAAAGAAAATAAAAATCCAAGTACAGGGTGTTTATAATTAAAGTTCCACTTAAAATGGCCATAAAATGAAAACTACTAGACAGAATGTTATCAAACTTGGTAATGTAGTTACAAGACATCATGGGATTTTTATTTCCCGTGAAAAAAAAAATAGTTCAAAAACTCACCACCAATGGAAAATGGCACTGTCTGCAATATTGTTAAATGAAATAAGACATGAAGACACTGTTGAAAATGTTTTAAATTGGTTTTAAAATAAAACTGTTTGTGGGGTTATGCAAAATCACAATGGCTTATGGCAGGAAGAAAGTGATATGCTAAGAGCTACTGTTGAGAATGACAGTAATGCGATGTAATTTGCATATAAAAAATGGTGGACACCACATTAAACATGCTCTGTAATGCACTTTAAAACCGATTAAAAACATTTTCAACAACGTCTTCGTGTCTTATTTCATTTAACAATATTGTAGACAATGCCATTTTTTTGCAGGAAATAAAATCCCATGACATCCTGTACACTATTACTAAGTTTGATAACATTCTGNCACTTTAAAACCGATTAAAAACATTTTCAACAACGTCTTCGTGTCTTATTTCATTTAACAATATTGTAGACAATGCCATTTTTTTGCAGGAAATAAAATCCCATGACATCCTGTACACTATTACTAAGTTTGATAACATTCTGTCCAGTAGTTTTCATTTTGTGGCCATTTCAAAGTGAAACTTTAATTATAAACACCCTGTACTTCAAAACTAATAATGAGGCCATAGTAAACAACATTACTAATGAAAGTTCTGGTTTTATTGTCTTTGATATTAAAAAAAGATATGCTAAAGCAATTAAAAAATTTAATTAATGATAATTTATCAACATGAATATTAATTAGTAGCAGGTGTTTATTGACTGATGGCTTTTACAATACTAATTTTAACTGCAGCAAACAGATAAATAGCTAAAATAAGAAATTCTAGCTATTTAACTATTGTAATGCAAGCAAACAATGATTAAAACAACATTTAATCTCTTAGAGTTAATAAGTTACTTAATAACTTTCAAATCAGATGACAATGTGTGATTAACCTTTTCAATATAATAAGTGAATGAACTATTGAATGGCTTAACAGTCATCATTCATTAGATTTTGAACATAAAAGAAAGTTCTCTTTTGGTTGAATAGATCATATTTGATACTTAAGGAAGTTTAATGGTTTGAGCTCAAATATTTTTTCCATTTTATTGATTTTCTAGTTACATCTGCATTGAATTGCTAGTGGAGATGAAATGAAAAAGGAAACAACCAAAAAGCTTGAGATATTATCTTCCAAACTGTATATGGGTTAAAGTACAGTTTGGAAATAAAATTTTCCTAATAAAAGGTTAGAGTATTTTTCACATTCTCTTTAAACTCGTTTGCTTAGGATCCAGGAGATAAAAATTAGGCATAAGAGTTCTGTAGATGTTAATAGTGAAGATCTAAGCTAATCTACATTTAAACATTTGTAGTACTAGTAATTGAACTTCAATTTTCACATCACAGAAAATGAGAAATGATAATGACTAACATAGAAGTCAGTCAGTCTAAAAATGCTTTAAATTGAGATAAGTTAGACTAAAGAGAATATTAAAAAATATTAACTAACAATTAGTTTGATAAATAATAGCTAATGCAGCACAGATATGAATACAAGTCACATTCAGGTTAAACAGAAATTCAAATATTTTGTAATTGAATATCTATATGGTACAGAGGATGTGACAAAATTACTCTCTTATATGTTATGAAAAATAGGCATACTCCAAGTAAGAAGCATGTTTTGTGTCTAATTTAGTATATGATGGAATTGCTTTATCCTCTTAAGCACAGTTAATATAAGTTCCTTTCTCACATATCCTATTCTAGGATATAAAATATGAGCAACTCAAAATTTAAATTTTTTCATTAAGTAATACTTTTCTCATTTTGAAAAAATTGTAAGGTGTGTTTCAAATTTATACGGACACGAAAAAATTAAAGTGAAATCCAAATTTGCTGCATTAAGTGACAAATGTTTTATTAAAACTAACATGGATTTACTTGTTTCCACACTGCAGAATAAGAATTTTAATCAATCATTAACATTTTGTCACTGAAAATAATATTTTTGAAAATTTTGTACAAAAAAACTGTTACATATTTATCCGGACAGGTTTCAAATTGCAAAGTTTTCTTACAATTTAATGGCCAATGTAACCACCATTTAACTTAATTACATTAAATACTCGATTAGGCATTGTTTCAATTAGATTCTGAAGGAATTCAAACCTAAGTTTATCCCAAGTATCTGAAATTGCTGCCTTCGAATCACGAATTGTGGGAAAACTGATTTCCATTGGCATAAACTGTACGAACCATCATCCCCCAAAGATTTTCCATCAGATTCAGGTCAGGCTTCTAGCAGGCCAGGTCATCAGATTAATATTTTTACATTTAAACCACATTTTTGTTGATTTAAAGGCATGCACAGGGGCATTGTCTTGTTGAAAGATCCAATTTGGTCCGCAAGTATTTGGTCCAGCTTCCAATAAATGATCTTCAAGCATGCCTCGATATTTATTTCAATTCATTCTATGAGTTATAAATGCTAAATCTGTGGTTTCATTGAATCAAAATGCACCCCACACCATTATTGATCCCCCACCCATTTGACGTTTTGAAAATATTTGTTTTTCGGTTCTTAAATCTTGCCAATAATACTTTCAACCATCTGGACTATCTAAGATGAATTGTTTTCCATCACTGAACAAAACTTCAATCCATTCTTTGGACTATGTCATGTGTTTTTGTGCCCAATCAAGTCTGTCACTTTTGTGCTTTAATGAAAGTGGTGGCATTATAGCTTTTTTCTGAATTTTAACGTTCGAGATTTATTTAATTAATTAAAACTCTCCACACTGTTGTGCTGCTACAAGGTAAATCTAATTCTTGTTTTATTTTTCTTACTGATGTTTGTTTTGTGGAGCAAATCTTGATGATTTGTCTTCAATCTTGAGGTATAAGCTTGGGTTTTGGACCTGTCTTGAATTTTGGTACATCCTAGCTACGTCTTTTTGATAAATAATCACCAAAAGTTGATTTTGGATGATTTATATATGCTGCAATTTCTCTTATTGACTTGTCTTGTGATTTATAGGCATTAATTTGCTCTTTTTCATAATCAAATAAATTCTTTGTTCTACCCATTTTAGAACGTTGAACAACATAATTTGTATTACAATTAGATATGTAAGCTGATTTGCATATTTCAATGCTTGAAACTAAACAATATTCTATTTAAGTCATTGAATGAGTGCCTGTCTGGATAAATATGTAACAGTTTTTTTGTACAAAATTTTCAAAATTATTATTTTTGGTGACAAAATGTTAATGTTCAATTAAAATTCTTATTTTGCAGTGTGGAAACAAGTAAATCCATGTTAGTTTTAATAAAACATTTGTCACTTAATGCAGTAAATTTGGGTTTCACTTTAATTTTTTCGTGTCCGTATAAATTTGAAACACACCTTACTTATAAACTTCCACTGTCATCCATCTGTCTTCCCCTAATCTTGAGAAAGAAGTTAGATGAAATAGAAGACCAGGTATGGAAACCTTAGGGGCAGAATGCCCCAATAAACTATATATGAATTTTCAATGCAAACCGGAAGTCACATTATTTCAATTTAAAACTTTTCCCCTCCCAAAAGCAGTTAAGAGATGACTGGCACAACTATTGTTAAAGGAAAATTATGATGTATAGGGGCAAGACATTACAGTAATAACTAGAAGTGAAGAGCATTTAAGTGTAGAAATATTTTATATGAAATGAATTAAAATTATGATAAAAAATTGTAGCCTGGCATTGTGACATCACAATAAATAACTTCTTGTTTCAATAATGTTTTTATCATAATATATTAAACACTTACAGATAGTTCCTTTGATATTTCACCATTGCACAAACCAGCGACAGTGCAGACCATATTAGGATCCTATTAAAATTGAAATAATTTAAATACAAAAGATGCTAATTGAAAAGCTGTTAATAATTTTAAATAAGGTCTAAAATTAAAAATAAAAAAGTTACCATTCTGGATGCAAGCATTTCAATAAGTTCTGGAATGAATTCATCAACCAACTTTTTACACTGAAATATTAGTAATTAAAAAAAAAAAACATGTTAAATCAAACTAAACATAAAATAGTATCTGTTAAAAGCATTTATTTCATCTACTAACAATGGCTAAAATTCTTACATTTAAGTGTAGAAATATTTCTTAAAATGCTAATTTTTTTTATTTAATGCCTAAAACACATCATCTTTATAGCATTTTTTGCATCACTTTTAATTGTACTTGGTTTACTTATTACATCACACCTAAAAACTTACCAAAAATTTTTTCAGTTTCTTAAAAAGTTAGAAGCACTACTCAATCTATGAAATGATAACTTTTACAAGTATAAAATTGTGTACTTAAGTTTAAAGTTATAAAAACCCTTCTATTAATTTAAAAAATGTTTTTGTTAAATAGTAAATTTTACATGATTTACATTAACAGTTTATCATAAATATTTTGTAACATTTCTATAAACACTAATATATAAATTTTTGTTTCTTTTCCTTTTTTGAAAATTAATTTTAAAAAGTTAAACATGAGAATTATAATTTAGTATTCAAATTCTCATAACTTAGAATCAAGATGAATCTTAACAAGCATTTACTATATTAAAAGATTGAAGTAAATATCACTTACAAGGAAAAAATTAGAAGCAGAAACACTTTTCGGACAGGACCGTAAGGTTTGGAGAAAGTAATAAAATCCTAGATTGCCAGATGTAGACGGGCTTTTGTGTTTTTGCAAAAAATAAATGTTACAATTAGTAGTATATATTGCATGTTCTAACACTTTCCAACATTTGAAATAGCCGATAGTCAAGTGACAAGGATTTACACAAAGAAGAATGATTCAATCTCACACTAGTTCATTTCTTTTTTCAAGTTTTGTTTTCAATTTTAAAATTTTATCCATAAACATAAATAATTAAAATATTAATTATGTTCATGAATAAAATTTGCAATTCAAAAGAAGTTTGGGCATTTTTTTCATTGTTAATGTGGGATGTGCATCGTTTGTATATAGAATAACATTTGTCCATTCTCTACATCTTTATACTTATTAAAATTATATATTTTGTGAAGGTGCACCAGCGTTGGTTCCAGTTTCTGGAACCAACGCTGGTGCAAATTTTCAGATGTTCAGAAGTTCATTATTTTATACATTACAAGTATTATTCATTGGTGCAATATTATCTTTTCTAAATTCATGTTGACAAATACTATTTCAAAAGTCCATGCTAAATTAAATATAATACTAGATATATACCGTCAGATGGCATTAAAATCTTTTTTATAATGTCATTCACATACAGAACTTTGTACTTTGTGAAGAAAAGTATTTCCTGCTTAGAGGTAACAAGTGCTTTTAACAATACAAAAATTGTTGTCAAACTAATAAATATAGAATGGAACATCATTACATTCATAGGCCTATAACATTCTAGAAATTTAAAATATTCCAAACATTTAAACGTCACAACAGGATTTAAGGCTTGTGAATATGAAAAAGAACAGAATTTGAAATATACCACAAGTCTCAAATCCTGTTGTGAAGTTTAAATGCTTGGAATATTTTAAATTTCTAGAATGTTATAGCCCTAATGCACATAGTGATGCTCCATTCTACATTTGTTAACCTGACAGAAAGATTTTATATTGCTAAAAGTACTTGCATTATGAAAAAGATTTTATCATCATAATCAAGTGTATACATCTAGTATTCTAAATTCATATAACATTAGATGCCTTAAATATTCTTTTCAACAATTCATTTTGATCATTATCAATATACTTAACTTTACAAAAATCACCAAATATGGCATTCTCAGCAACATCTTTGTGAAACATTCAAATAAAATGTCCACTAATAAGTACAAAGTAAAAATTGCACTGTGGTACAAAAATAATACTTTGAAAAACCAATATTACTTATGACTTACTTGTCAACCCAACAAATAAAAATATGTTGCTGCATTTGTTACAATTTGTATAATAGTAGTCATAAATGATAACTTATTCTGCATACATGTATACTAGCTATAAATAATTTTAATAAATATAAAAAATAGAGAAATGTTCAGTAGATAAACTACTAAATAAATATTTAAAACATATTTTAAATGAAGTATTAATATTTTATAATTTACTAGCTGTTACCTTGAGCTTTGCCCACGAGGATTTTGCAAGCAAATTTATATTCAGTATTTCAACAACCATAGTAATTATTATATAACACCTAACGCTGAGAATAACGAGAATTGCCGAGAATCAAACGAACTGTTTTCAATTTGATCAATTTTTTGGAACATTTACAATCGTTCTATAATCGAACCAATATGCAATAACAAATTCTAATTTAAAATGGTTCAAACATTTTTAAAATCAAAATAGATAAAAATATTTATAACAATGTCCGAAATGTTATTAATTTAATACATCTAAGTACTCGATGAAGACTAAATGTAGTTGAAAATGAAAAAATCGCATCTAAAATAGTACAGTAGAAGCCGTTCTTCTGGTTAAGCCTTAATCCTCTCCCCCCGCAGGGGAATTTCAAAAAATCCCTTCTTAGTGTGCGTTTCCATGACGTACCCTAACTGTGTACCAAATTTCACCTCTTTAGGTTCAGCGGTTTGCTCTGGGCAATGATGAATCAGTCATTCAGTCAGGACAAGTAATTTTATATATTTAGATTAATTGTATTTATGAATAAAATTTTAAAAAGTAGATGGAAACAAAAACAAAAAAAGTTTTTTTTGAATCACTATTGTGAAAATCCTTGCCACCGACTCAGTTACCACAAATGTTGAAACAAGTTATAATTAGTATATGTTGTATGTTGTAATGTTTAAATCTATTTTTCAAAGAAATGAAAGTCCATCTACACCTGATAATCTAAGGTTTTATTACACTTGGTGAACCCTAAATAAGCCCAATCTTGTCCAAAAAGTTTGTACCACTTCCAGTCTTGCCCTTGTTAGAATATATCACTAATCTAATCAGTCAGTTTTTACAACTCCCTAATAGAAAATCACAAAAATAGAATTTATAGTTAATAGGTGAAATTCTTAATTAGTACTTCTTAAATTGGTAAAATTTCTGTTTATCATGTTTACCACTAGTTTTTTATCATAATTTATAATAAAATATTTTTAAAAATTATTTGCAAATAATGGATTGAGAAAATAACTGATTTTCCTGTAACTAATAATCCATGTGAAAATTCACTCATTGAAAAAAAAATTATGAACCAAGAAGACGACAACAGAACCAAATGAAGCTTCCTTGGTGCAAATACAATTATGATTACAATACAGCAAAGACAATTTCCCATGCACCAACAATACAATTTAAAGACGTTTTGCAGGGTAATAAAGTTTTTATTACCATGTAGAACCTCTTGCCTAGATACATACGACAAAACAGTCAGGCATGGATACCTACAGACACTATGTACTATCCTGTGACAGATTTTCCTGCACATCTTTCAACTGTTGCTCCAGATCCCTCACAGTTAGATAACCAAAGCTGGAATACCATCTGGTCCCTCTACAATTCTCAACAAGTGACAAACCAAAAGAATGAGCCCAAGGAAGTATGAAAATGTTCCTACAAAACTGACTGAACATTATCTTGCCAGAAAATGGCTGTCTGCAGTCCTGACATGAAAGCCAACATTAGTGCTCAGGCTTTTCAAATAAATGTGGCAAGAACTCACTGCAATGTCTGCACTATTGTCAGTGGCTATTAAATTTTTTTCAGGTGACACATTTGCATTTTCTTTTGCTTGTACTTTATATTGTATGCTATAAGTTCACTTTCATACCTTCAAAGTCCTATCCATGATTAGCACTTTTTAAAATAAAATGTAACCAGCTACTGTAAATTAGTATCTTAAACAGTTCTTGTCTGGACTGTTATATCATGTCTAAACAACTAAAGATTTCAGAATGCGAAGAATAATGTATCCTCTCAAGAGTAAATGCACATTTGTTTAAATACAGAAAACGTTGAAAAAAAAAATTTTCCTTGAAATTAGTTATAAATATTTCATATGTTAAATTACTTACATACGGAAAAAAATTTGCTTTTGCTTAACCACTCAACAGTGAAGAATGGATATATCCATCCAAGGCGATTGTGTAGCAGTGGTGAGGACGGATATATCCGTTAAATTCTTTTGGGAGTATCGCCAAAAACTAGCCAAAAACTACAGTGAAAAAAAAAATTCACCTAAAAAATGAATTATGTAACAATAAATAAAGACTTTTCTTTACTAGACATAACTGTTTACAAAATCTTTTTCCAAAACAGTAATGAGAAAAAATGTGTGAAAAAACACTTTAAAAATTTCCCACGTTTATTCTCTACTACTTTGGGGTAGCACCATACCTGACTATCCCACTGCTGAAAGGTTAAAATTAGTTTACAAAAATTTTGTACAAAATTATTTGTCAAATGAATGACATTTAAGATCTCACAACTAAGAAAAATTCACATATTAAAAACAACAATATTGCAAAAATATTTATTTGAAATATAATATGGAATCATAATATAAACTGAGTAAATGTTTTTAACCTATTATTACTTGATATTAGTTTATTATATACAGCATTTCTCTAAAGTGCAAGGAAAAAAATTTATATAAGAGATATTTATTATAATATCTAAGTTATCAAAAATATTTTATTATTGACAATAAAAAATAATCCACTAAGAAAATTAATGTATCAATAAAGCCATTGGAAGATTAGCATATAGGTATCAAACTTTTTCTTTCAAATAAAATATCGAAAAATCAGCAACATTTTTTCTATATATGTAGAAACAAATAAAAATGTTGCTGGTATATATACATATGTATGTATGCATGCATGCATATACACTAGCAAAGTTACTTAACATTGACCAGGAAATTTATTATATTGTATTCTTGATTCAAAATAAAAACAAACAGACTAAAACAAACAGACAAAAGATTCATACTTGGCAGAAAACACCCAAATACATGTTTTGGGCTAAGAATGATACTAATGATTTGGAATGGCATACAATTTCATTGGTCGGATTGAAATTAATATTTTTCAACAGAAAATAGTCATAGACTTCTGCCTTCAAAAAATGATAATTCAAGACATCCAAATTTTTTTAATCTTAACCTTTCAACAGTGGGATAAGGTATGGTACTATCCCAAAGTAGTGAAGAATAAACGTGGGAAATTTTTAAAGTATTTTTCCATGCATTTTTTTCTCATTGCCGTTTTCGGAAAAAGATTTTGTAAACAGTTATGTCTAGCAAAGAAAAGTCTTTTTTTATTGTTACATAATTCATTTTTTTATGTGAATTTTTTTCACGGTAGTTTTTGGCAATACCCCCAAAAGAATTTAACAGATATATCCGTCCCTCAACACTGCCACACGATCGCCCTGGACATATATATCCATCCCTCATTGTTGAGTGGTTAACTAACACATGATTCACAGCTGAATATCAAATAGTAATTGGCTAACAAAATCAAATTTCATCAAAATTGGACCGAATATTTAAAAACTTGATACCCTTAAAAACCATTTAACATATTTTGTGCACATTGGTGACTATATATTTAGTCATTTTCCTATTCGAATGCCATCATTACCATTCTGCTGCTCGGATAGAAAGAAAGACTGTTGCAGGGGAAGGGGACTGAAGTTAACTCGTCCAACAGTAGTAGTTGACCATCTCCCAAAATTGAGAGGACGGTTCCTATAAACTTTCATTGCATTTACTCAAACTGTTGAAATATATAAACTGAACTAGCAAACTTTATACTTGTTCAGATATATTTATATTTGGAAGACAAAAAATAAAAAATAAAAAAAAGCAGTGCTTTAGCCATTACCTTATTCCAATCATTTGCATTGAAACTACAATGGTATAACTTATAACCAACAAAAAAAAAAGTCATCATGGAGATCAAAAATAGACAAAGCAGATATAGGCTGGGGAATATATCTATTGTGCTATCTGATAAATCGTTCATTTGTCTCACGTTACCAATATTGCATAATAAACTATTGTATAATTAAATAATTAATGCTGTTTTTAATATTCAAAAAAGCAAGTTTCAGATGCAGGAAAATATTGCAACAACATATCATGAAAACATTAAAATTAATGAAAAACATTAGATAAGACTTAACAAGCCAATAAAATTAAAACACAGTAATCTATATCATCAACTTAAAATGAAATCATTTTAAAAATTTCTATAACTTACTTCATCAGCTATAATTTTTATTGGTATTAATGCACAACTTCCTTCAAACACTTCTTTTATTTCTTCCTATTAAAAAACATATTTAAATTTATTTCTTTTTTCTAAAGTTAGTTTTGTGTTAAATTTCATTGTTATTTTAAAATAAGTTATCAATGATTAAAAACTTTATAGTAAATCATCATAAAATGATTTAATTATATTAAAACAAAATGATTACAGGATTAGATTGGGCTATATTACTGCTACTAAAGCATGATCTAATCCTTTAATGTAACTATCAAGCTTCTAAATGTTTAAATTTAATTATATATTTAAAATTTAAAAAAAATTCTTAAAAACAAAAATCAAAAACAACTATAAGACATTTATACAGAAAAATGTGTTTAAAATTAAATGAAGAATAAAATATTTGACTATATAAACTTATCCAAATCCAGGAAAATTCACCATTTTCTGAAATAAGCACAAATTCTATGCTAAATTCAAGAACTGGGCAACTACATCAATGACATTAGTGCAGCAATGTGGTAAATTCATGAATATATGCATTTTGAAACATGCTTCATTTGTCAATTCACTTACATTTTCTGCTTGTACGGCGAAGTTATTAATTTCAAGCCAACTGGTGGTCGAGTGGATAACACCACCAAACACTGGTAGTTCATCATTGGTTCACACCTCACCAATGGTCTGGTCACGTAGGTTTCAATGGTTTCTTTGTGTTTCTAACACCTAAGTAAGAGCCAGTTTCTCACAGGAAGTTATCTTGAAAGACATCGCTTTTGGCAGTTCATTCTTCAGTTACATTCCGACTAAGGCCCAATGAACACGAATGGCTTTCTGCCACAAATGAACTATGGCAAGTAGCTGTGCAGCCTAGCATGGCAGTAATTTAAATATAGTGCTGCATATGTACAGTACATACAGCACCTGTACATATGGTATATATTGCACAATTCTTGTACAATGTTAAAAAAGTAACTGCTACTTTGGCAGCATCATTTACAACTGAATTTAATGAATTTTTATACCTTGTGCATTTCACACAAGGTACAAAAAAAGTTCTAGAATTTATACTTCTTAAATTTACAATTTATGTATCCATTGTCATAAAACTTTGTCTTTCCACTTCTTTCCCGATATTACAAATATTCAACTACAAAGTAATCGGTTTCGACTTATTTCTACTTAAGTAGTAGTTAAATAATTTAGAGATTAGGGAATTAGGGACGTAAATAAAACCCTGCCAAAAGAGCAGGAATTTTATTTAAAAGCTTAACTGAACCAATCTCTAGCCTAGTACAGTGGGGACTAATTTCTTGATAATATTAGATGTAGTAAAGACAGAAATTTTTCCAGTTCAATGAGAGTGACCAAAAAGTTGTAAATTTTGGAAATTTCCTTGGACAAATTGGCGGTCCTAAAACAAATTAGTTAGAAAACAAACGACAGACAATTTATTAAGTTTAACATATTTAGATTTTTGCAGCTATGGCAAAAAACATTTAAAATTTACAACTACTCTGTCATGTCCTTTGTGATGCGACAAAAGAGGCATTTCACATTGACTGGTATCAGCACCCTCCGGATTTGGCAGCCCGCATGCATGCACACACCGCACACCTACCGGGACCGTCTCTGATTCCATCCATTATACATTCGTAGGGAGCTATTTGACTAAGTGGGTTGTTTTAAGATTTAAAAAGTAAAGAAGATTTTGTTATTTTAATGTACGTTTCTTCACAAAGCTATATTTAATTATAATTTTCTTTAAAAGTATATTCATACAATTGAAGAATATTTTATACAAGGTATGTATACTTGTATATCCACTACACATCTTATTTCACCAAGTAAGTTTTTATAATTTTATTTTAAATTTTAGCCCTTATATCGTGGCTACTGATTCAGAATGTAATTGTGATACTGAAAATTTATTTCAAAAAACTTTTGGCTCGAGATCATATAATGAGAAAGAAAACATTATTAAAACAGAAAGATCAATGCCTAACTCGTCAGAGACTGCATTTTGATCAATGCCTAAATTAAATATAAATATGTCAAACAAAAAAATTTGGACATTTTCGCAATAAAATTTATGAAGACATAAAACGGCTTTGTGGATGCATAGAAATGCAAAAATTGTTTTGTTGGCCTTGCCTACTATTTTCATATAAAATTAGCGTGTGGAATAAGAATGGCTTCTATGATTTAAATAATTTTAGTAAAGCTTGCAAAAGACACGAAAATCGTAAATGTCATGTCGACTCTTTCGTAAAATTGAAGCAATTTGGAAATCAAAATAGAATAGAATTTAACATTAGTACACAATATAAAATAAATATTGAAAATTATAATGAGATAGTTACGGCATTTAGAGGGCATAGGGAATCTTCTTCTTCTGGTTCCATATTCATTTCTGAATGTAGGACTAGTATTATAACAATCTCAATTGTGCTTCACGTATGAGTTCTTCAGCTTTCTTATTATTCCATTCACATATATTACCCAACCAACTTTTCCTTCTCCTTCCTGGGCTTTTCTTTCCACAGATTTTTCCCTCTAAAATATTTCTCAAAATTTCATATTTACTTCCTCGGATGATGTGGCCAAAATACCCCGTCTTTCTTCTTTTAACTGTACTTAAAACTTCTTTTTCTTTCCCCATTCTTTGCAAAACTTCATTATTTGTTATTCTATCTGTCCAAGATATCTTTAAAATTCTTCTATATAACCACATTTCGAATGCTTCAAGTTTGTTTAACATATTTTTATCTAAGGTCCACGTTTCTACTCCATAAAACAAAAATGACATCACATAGTACCTTAACATTCTAATTTTAAGATGTAAATTAAAAACATTGCATTTGAAAAATTTCTGCATTCTGATAAAAGTACTCCTTGCATTTTCTATTCTAGATTTAATTTCTTTATTGCATCTGCCATCTTCCTGTATGATAGTCCCCAAATACTTAATTGATGAAACTGTATCAATTGTCCTGTTTTGTATCTGCAACATTACATTATCTATATTTTTCTTGCATGAAATAAGTAGCTTTGTTTTCTTATAACTCATCTGAAGTCCGTAGAATTTACTTATTGAATTAATCTTTTCCATTAGTATTGTCAAATCATTTATATTTTCTGCTAAAACCACTGTATCATCAGCATAACGTATATTATTTACATTTATCCCATTTATTACAATCCCAATGTGTTCCATATCTTCTAAAGCTTCTTTAAAAATTTCATCTGAATAAATATTAAAAAGTAAAGGTGATAAAATACATCCTTGCCTTACTCCTCTTTTTATTTCTATTTCTTCAGATAATTCAGAATCAATTAAAATGTTGTTTTTCTGTTCCCAGTAAAGATTTATTATAATTTGCAATTCATTTCTATCAATTCCTTTCTTCCTAAGTATATCTATTAATTTATCATGCAGAATTCTATCAAATGCTTTTTCGTAGTCTATAAAACAGGCGTATATATCCTTGTTAACCTCTAAACTTCTTTCTACCAGAACTCTATAAGCAAAAAGAGCTTCTCTTGTTCCACAAGATTTTCTAAACCCAAACTGTGTGTTGCTTAAATCTTCTTCACATTTTTTATATATTCTTGTATGAATTATTCTTAAGAAAATTTTTAAAACGTGACTCATCAGGCTTATAGTTCTATAATCACCACACTTTTTTGCATTATCTTTTTTGGGAATTGCTATAAACGTAGACATTAAAAGATCTTGAGGAATTACACCACTTTCGTAAATAATGTTGTAAAAATCCACTAAAATATCAAGACTATCTTCATCCAGTAATTTCAAAATTTCAGCGGGAACTTCATCTGGTCCGGTAGCTTTACCTTCTTTAGTTGTTCTAATTGCATTCTTTACTTCTACTTTTAGTATTGTTGGTCCTTCTTCTTTATCAATTATTATAGGTTTTAAATTTCTCTCATCAAAATATAATTTTTCAACATACTCTTTCCATAATTTCAGTTTTTCCCCCAATTCCAAAACTAAATCATCCTTTTCATTTAAAATACTAGTAAATTTATTTCTTCTATTTGTTCTGGTAAGCTCTTTAATTTTCTTATGTACATTATAC